>NC_056732.1:961509140-961619140 GCF_019279795.1 Protopterus annectens
TTTTCTCAGTTCCCAAATTGATTTTGTTTCTCCATATGCTGGCAGTACACCTGCCCACGAGATAACAGTATCACTCAAGTCCATATGTGACAGTCCATTTTTCCCAAAGCCCACAGCATGATGGTTTTTCCAGCACGCATTAATTTGCCCCACTGGATTGACAGGCGTCTTGATTTCTCGAACATTCTGAATTTTCCCTTGAGGTAAAACTGCTGTGTGTCATATAGCCAGAACCAGGTACCCCAAAAAACAACTGCTGGACCAATTCTCATGTAACCATTTATATGCTTTCCTACCACATACAAAGTAACAATCTTCTACTTTGGTAGTAACTTTACTATGCCCTGGCTCTGCATGAAACATTTTTTTGTCAATTATAGACAGTTGTCTATAGAGGTCAACATTATGTTTTACTTCACCAATTGTCCTATGCATCAGTTCAACAAATGAATCATAACTTGTGTTGCAATAGGATCTGATGTTATCAGGTTTAGTGTAGCATCTATAGGGAACAGTCACATTGCAATTGCTCCAACCCACCTGAACTGTATCATTCTTGTAAAAACACACAGACAAGTGCAATGCTACTTTATCTTGTGGTGTGACATCTGATGTATCATAAATTACATTTTCCCAGGTCTTGTTGGCTCCTAGGGGAACTGAAGTTAACAGCAACCTCCCATATGCTGTTGACAAAGCTATGCAAATCCAGCAATTCGAAACATTGAAGGTCTCAGCATACACATATTTCATTGCCTGGTAAGTGTTAAAGTTTGGGTGCCACTCTGCACGCTTGTTTAGTTCAATTTGTGTGGCTGGGAAAAGGAATGGCCACAACAAAAAGATTATTGTCACTAGTACAGTCAACAGGATGATTATGCAATACTTTTGAGAAATGGTTGTTCTGCATTTCTGTTTTCTCTGACTCTTCCAAGTAGGTGCATTTGGATCTTACTGAATTCTGTCATCTTGGGCATGTGCTCTTACTCTCTGCTCTAATAGGACCTTCAGCACTGATGGTTTCTTCACTGGGGTTGAGACGGATCAGTCCTATTGATCTGACCCCCCTTTTGCTGAGGGCCCCGATGGAGAGGTAAGATTTTTGTCCAACTCAAAGTTCTTAACCAGCTTGCAGTGCATCAGGTGTATCCATGAAGCTCGTTCTGCTATCTTGACTGCAGTGGGTGTTGAAAGAAGCACCTGGTAGGGACCTTCAAACCTTGGTGATGACCAATTCTTCCTCTTGATATTTTTGATCCACACCCAATTTCTGGGCATCACTGCCACTTCTGATGTCTCGGTTTGTTTTCTATCTGAAACAGAATTTGACTGCAAGAGATGTTTAGAACTCAACAACTTTTTCATATATTCAGCTAGTGTGAAATCAGCTTCCTGGTCTGATGACATGAAAAGTTTCCACTGGGGAGTTTAATAAGCCCTTCCAAATAATTTTTCAAAAGGAGTCAATCCTTTTTCTGCAGGGACAGTTCTCATGCTCAACAGTGCCAGGGGCAAACAGTATAACCAGCTTTTTCCTGTCTCAGCTATTAAATTTCTCAATTTGTTTTTTAGTATACCATTATGCCTTTCAACTAGCCCTGCAGATTGTGGATGGTATGCACAATGATTTTTTAAAGAAATACCAAAATGCTTACTCAACTGCTGTATGGTTTGATTTACATAGTGTGTACCATTGTCCCATTAGATCCTTTCCAGAATACCAAACCTAGGAATGATTTCCTTGACAAGTACCTTTGCCACCGTAGCTGCATCTCGATTTTTGGTTGGAAAGGCTTCCACCCATTTGGAAAACATATCTACAATGACAAGACAATACTTCTTATTTTCACATTTGTTCAATTCTATGAAATCCATACAGATAGTGTGAAATGGATATGGTGGTGTAGGGAAACTCCCTTGCTTGGGTTTTATCACCCCCTGTGCATGATGTTTGTTACAGATTTGACACATCAAACAAAATTTTTTAGAGTAGTTTGTAAATCCGTACGTTGTGAACACCTGGTTCACCAGCTGTACCATCCCCCCTGTTGAGACATGGCACTGCCCATGGCTCAACAAAGCTGCATATCGAAACAAATTAGAGGGTAGTATCAGTTTTCCTTCTCTAGAGATGTACAGCCCCTTTTCGAGGATTGCTCCTTGTTTTATCCATCGTTGGTTTTCAGCTTGCGTAGTGAATGTCTGCATTGTTTTTAACGTATCTAAATCTAAAAACTCAGAGGGTTGTAATTCCTCATTTAAAAGAAATACTTCTGTGGCTGCTTGATTTGCAGCTGTATCAGCTCTCGCATTACCTTTTGAAATCCTATCTTGTTGCTTGGTGTGAGCTGTGCATTTACAAATGGCTACTTTCTGAGGTAACGGAAATTATTCTAAAAGATCTAAAATAAACTGTGCATGATTTATAGGTTTGCCAGTAGCTGTTATCATTCCCCGGTTTTTCCACTGTTGTGCAAAAACATGTACAGTAGAAAAAGCGTACTGGCTATCAGTAAAAATGTTTGCACGTTTACCCTTTGCTAAGGTACATGCCCATGTCAGGGCAATCAATTCTGCTGCCTGTGCAGATAAGTTGTGTGGTAAAGGTTTTGCTTCTATAATCCCAGTATCAGAAACTACTGCATATCCTACTAGGTTCTGTCGTGCAGGAACCCTTCTGCACGAGCCATCCACGTAGTATGTCACCTCAGCATCATCCAAGGGGACATCTGTGAGATCTTTTCTAGGTAGTGTCTTTCGCTCAATTACCTGCAGGCAGCAGTGTGGTGTGCTGTCTGCAGGGGTCGGGAGCAGAGTAGAAGGGTTTAAAGTCATGCAGTGTTCAATTATCATATGAGGTTGGCTCAACAATATAGTCATACAGGAAAGATGCCTAGCAGGGGAAAGATATGCTACCTTTTCTTGTAGTAAAATAATCGCGACTGCATGAGGTACTCTCAAAGTGACAGGGTGGAACAAAACTACTGAGGCTGAAGCCTGTACTGCCATTGCAGCTGCAACTATTGCTTGTACACAGTGGGGTAAGGATCGTGCCACTGGGTCTAGTTGTGATGAATAGTAAGCAATGGGGCATTGCTTATCCCCATGCTGTTGTGTGAGTACTGATGTCATGTAACCCTGCTTACAATCTACAGTTTGGAAAAAACGTTTATGGTAGTTTGGCAATCCCAGAACTAATGAGGATGCTATTAACTGCTTTAGTTTGCAGAAAGCAGATTCTGCCTCTGGTGTCCATTGTAACAAATCCTGTGCTGCCATAAGCTTTTTATATATAAGGTCAGTCAGAGGGGCAGATTCCAAGGCATAGTTTGGAATCCAGCTCCGGCCAAAATTGGTTGTAGCCAGGAAGGACATAATTTCCTTCTTGGTGGTGGGTTTTGGTGCTTGCAAAATTGCTATTTTTCTGTCCTCATCTAATGTTCTACCTTCCTTGGATATTACATATCCCAGGTATTTGACTTGTGTTTTCCAAAGCTGCAGTTTACTTTTATTTACCTTATGTCCTTCAGCGGCTAAAAATCATAGAAGTGCTATGGTATCTTCTCTACATTCCTGCTGGGTGGGGGCTGCCAGCAAGATGTCATCAACATAAAGTAAAATCTGACTGCCTCTTGGTGGGGTGAATCCCACCAGGTTGCTTGCCATTTCTTGTGAGAATATTGTTGGACTTTCACAATATCCCTGTGGTAGTCGCGTATATGTATATCTTTTCCCCCGAAATGTGAATACAAACCAATGCTTGCTGTCAGGGTGTATTGGTATCGAAAAGAATGCATTGCTGATGTCTACCACAGAAAAATACTTCTGTTGAGGTTTCAGATCATTCAACAGGGTGTGTGGGTCTGGCACCGTAGGTGCTCTTGGTATTACTGCATCATTTACAGCTTGTAAATCTTGGACTATACGCCATTCTCCATTGGCCTTTTTAACTGGAAATAAGAGTGTGTTACATGGTAAATTGGGAGATTCTACTAGTATCCCTCCTTTAAGTAAGGCTGCTATAATAGGCTTTATCCCTGCCTCTGCATCTTTTCTTAAGGGATACTGTCTTTTTTGTGGTCTGAATGCTGACTCTGGCGTGATAGTAACTGGTCCTGCTGTACAAATGAGTCCTACATCTGATTTTCCTGTTGACCAGAGAGTCTCTGGTATATTCTGTAAGGCATTCTCTTCCTCCTTTAATAGGAGTGCTAATCAGCTGTCCTCGCTAGACTGCAAGTGCACAGCTGGGTTGGTCTGAGTTATCCATTTCAACTTCTGTATTTGTATTCCCTGTTCTGACTGTTCTAGTTCTGTCTGTTTCTCCCATCTCGTGACTGTTTTTCCTAGGTATGCCCATTCTATATTTCTGTTTTTTGTTAAGCTAACATGTGGTAATCGATTAGATTTATAAAGTACAAAGAACTCCTGGGGCAATGAACAGCTGGCTACACTGTTCCCTTCTGTGTCCCAATACAGGTTACGCAATACCAATCTGTTTGCATGATTTTTAAATAATTCTTGCTCATATTCTTTATCAGGTCCTGGTGTGTTACAATAATACAGGGAACAGTGCAACAGGTGTTGCTTATCAATGTCAAAGGAGGGGAACTTGCTGATGGCTACATTCTTTAACTCTTCTGTCACAGTCCCTGGACCAGTCATAACCAAGTCCTGGCTGTACCAATAAAACATTTCACCCTCCGATTGCACTGTAAATGTATCAATTTGTCGCTGTGCTTCCATACCCTGCATGGCTGGGACTACTGCTATACCAAATAGCTGTATGAGATCTCTGCCCAAGAGATTCACTGGGCATTTTGCAGAAACAACAATTTTGCTTTTCTGAGTCAATCCTGAAACTGGATCAGTTATTGCAATGTCACAGGAGAGAGGCTCCCAATACAGCTGTCCATTAGCTGCTTTGACCAGTATGTAATCAGGCGACTCTGTGTTTTCTGGCAGTTTGGAGGGATGTATCAGGGTTCGTGATGCCCCTGAGTCACACAAGAATTTGACTTCCCTCCCTTCTACCAAGAGTGTAACTTCTGGTTTTGTGTCTGCTAAATAAAGCTCCAAGCTCAATAAAGCTAGGTCCAGTATTTCATTTTCTTCATTGTCACTAACTTCATGCACTTCCTCTACTCCCCCTATCACATTCTCATTTGTCCTTTCTTCGCTAGCCCCTTCTAGTGATTCCTGACTACCATATAGTCAGTCCTCAACCTCCTTATCTTCCGTTGTTGCCTTCTTGTTTTTCTTGCAATCCCTTGCCAAATGTCCCTTTTTACAACATTTGAAACATTCTCCCCTTTTCTTTCGCCCTTCAAAGTCCTCTGATCGTTGATCAGATTGTTTGTTTCCCTGTGCATTTTTCTTGCCCTTTTTCCTGGACTGTACTACATAAACTTCTGCTCCATCTTCTACAGAAAATACTCGAGCTTTCTTTTTTCTTTTTGCTATTAAAATGCCTTTCGGCATGCCTAGCATATTCAAGTAATGACTGTAACCAGCTTGTACGATGGTCTACCATATGTTTTGTAATAAAACTGCTTATGGGTGCAATACTGCCTTTTAAAAATGCATTCTTCAACTGCTGTTCATATGGGGAATCTTGTGTCTGATCTTCAGGAACCTGCATTCCACAGTGGTTATTAAAACACTCTAATAATCTGGCATAGTACCAGTCAATTGTTTCACCTTCTTGTTGGATGCATTGATTAATGCAAGTCCAGTCTGCCCTAGGTTTCCATTTTTCAGAGATGCGGTCTGTAAGACCTTTTACTCTGGTGTCTAATTCTGTGCTGCTATGTGGGAAGGGTCTTTGTGCAGCGTCACGGGGATTCCAGTTCCCACTAATCATGTACCAATCTGGCCCTACAATCTGTCTAACTACCTTTTCTATTTCTCCAAACTTTGGACCACACACAGTTTGGGTATGTAAAAAAGCAGATTTCTATATTTCTGTTTTTTGTTAAGCTAACATGTGGTAATCGATTAGATTTATAAAGTACAAAGAACTCCTGGGGCAATGAACAGCTGGCTACACTGTTCCCTTCTGTGTCCCAATACAGGTTACGCAATACCAATCTGTTTGCATGATTTTTAAATAATTCTTGCTCATATTCTTTATCAGGTCCTGGTGTGTTACAATAATACAGGGAACAGTGCAACAGGTGTTGCTTATCAATGTCAAAGGAGGGGAACTTGCTGATGGCTACATTCTTTAACTCTTCTGTCACAGTCCCTGGACCAGTCGTAACCAAGTCCTGGCTGTACCAATAAAACATTTCACCCTCCAATTGCACTGTAAATGTATCAATTTGTCGCTGTGCTTCCATACCCTGCATGGCTGGGACTACTGCTATACCAAATAGCTGTATGAGGTCTCTGCCCAAGAGATTCACTGGGCATTTTGCAGAAACAACAATTTTGCTTTTCTGAGTCAATCCTGAAACTGGATCAGTTATTGCAATGTCACAGGAGAGAGGCTCCCAATACAGCTGTCCATTAGCTGCTTTGACCAGTATGTAATCAGGCGACTCTGTGTTTTCTGGCAGTTTGGAGGGATGTATCAGGGTTCGTGATGCCCCTGAGTCACACAAGAATTTGACTTCCCTCCCTTCTACCAAGAGTCTAACTTCTGGTTTTGTGTCTGCTAAATAAAGCTCCAAGCTCAATAAAGCTATGTCCAATATTTCATTTTCTTCATTGTCACTAACTTCATGCACTTTCTCTACTCCCTCTATCACATTCTCATTTGTCCTTTCTTCGCTAGCCCCTTCTAGTGATTCCTGACTACCATATAGTCAGTCCTCACCCTCCTTATCTTCCATTGTTGCCTTCTTGTTTTTCTTGCAATCCCTTGCCAAATGTCCCTTTTTACCACATTTGAAACATTCTCCCCTTTTCTTTCGCCCTTCAAAGTCCTCTGATCGTTGATCAGATTGTTTGTTTCCCTGTGCATTTTTCTTGCCCTTTTTCGTGGACTGTACTACATAAACTTCTGCTCCATCTTCTACAGAAAATACTCGAGCTTTCTTTTTTCTTTTTGCTATTAAAATGCCTTTCGGCATGCCTAGCATATTCAAGTAATGACTGTAACCAGCTTGTACGATGGTCTACCATATGTTTTGTAATAAAACTGCTTATGGGTGCAATACTGCCTTTTAAAAATGCATTCTTCAACTGCTGTTCATATGGGGAATCTTGTGTCTGATCTTCAGGAACCTGCATTCCACAGTGGTTATTAAAACACTCTAATAATCTGGCATAGTACCAGTCAATTGTTTCACCTTCTTGTTGGATGCATTGATTAATGCAAGTCCAGTCTGCCCTAGGTTTCCATTTTTCAGAGATGCGGTCTGTAAGACCTTTTACTCTGGTGTCTAATTCTGTGCTGCTATGTGGGAAGGGTCTTTGTGCAGCGTCACGGGGATTCCAGTTCCCACTAATCATGTACCAATCTGGCCCTACAATCTGTCTAACTACCTTTTCTATTTCTTCTCCGTTTAGGTTATAACTCAGCCTCATTCCTTGTAAATCCTCTGAGAATTTTCTAAAATTAACCTTTGGATGGGGAATTCCCTCAGTGGCTTTCTGGATGTCTTCCGGAGTCCAAGGTCTATGCACTAAAATAGTTGGGTCCTGATTGTCTTGACCTGCCTGATGATTGGGTACTTCTATAAGTGGGCATATTTCTTTTTCTTCACTTATAGATCGTGAATTCTTAACCATTTGCCATAACTTGATGCCTTCATCTGAGTTACATGCCTTTGTTCGGGTCCTGGTCTCTATCTTCAGTGACTATAGGATATCGTGGGGGTGGATTAACCTGTTCACTTGGTTCATATTCTGGTAAGGGAGGCAGAGGTGCTGATGCTATTATGAAGTTATTGTCCTCCTTATCTAAAAACATTGCTTTTGAATTTTTTCTTCTTTTGTTCCCTACGGTTTATTTCCTCAAGCCACCTGTGTGCCTGAGGAATTCCTAATCGACGTTGCTTTTTTATCCGACCTTTGGAATCAGTTTTGAGCTGTTTGATAAGTTTGATATGTGAGGATTTTTCTAATTTTCCATCTAATTCGTATTTATTAACCCATTTTGAATAATATCTAATATTGTAGGCGCGCTGCAACTGCATATATTTTGTGTCTTCTGTTAAAGGCAGATTTTGGAGTCTTTTTGTGCAAATATTACCCATTTTGTTCTACCCTTTGATCGTTATGTAACTTCTCTTAATTTTTTAATGTGGTACCCTGGATTTTGTTATAGTCTCTTCAGAATGACTGCATACTTATTCTGTTTCTCCTGATCTATGACAAGACAATAATCTTTTTTGTCCCTGACTTGTAAGAAATATACAGTCTGACAAAAACAATACACATCTAGTCCCTGATCTAAAACAGAAAACAGAAAAAAGTAGATTCACCTTACCTGAGCCCACGTGATTGATCACCAATTCGCAGAGACCCATCCTTCAGTCACAGATCAGAAAGTGTCTGGCCTCTTTTGAACGACAATTCAGTCGGAGGACTTTCCATATAAGAAGAACCGATTTGGTTTCTTCCCCGTACAGTTTCAACCACCTGGCCATCTGATCCGAGGTGAAGAGGGTTCGATGAAGGACCAATCTGTCAAAGGAAAAAACTTCAAAGACCAATTCATGTTAGGTTCAAGCAAGGCACCCTTTATTACTTGCAGCAAGGAGACAAAGCATGTAGGCACAAGGTTTGTTTGAATTACTAGTGATTAGTATGTTATTCTTATACAGTTCTCTTCCTATCACACAGAAGATGTTACTATTCTATTGCTGACGTAGTTAGACACAGCTTTCTGTATGTTCTACAGAAAATGTTACTAGACTTATTGCTGACTAGGTTAGATTATTTGTTAGCTTGCAAAACATTTTGAGAAAAACAACCTGGCCTTGGACTTATTTTAGCCCATTTTAACATTTCAATTCTTCAGTTGTACTGTTCTAATACATGTGTTACATTTTGTCTAAATTCAAGGTACATTTCTAGCATTGGTACAAGTAATGCTGACTATAGTTTATACTTTCAAGAATCTATTTTTTCTTTATCAAAGCTTCTAGCAGCTGCATACTTTCTCATAGCATAAGCAGAAATGAATATCTCTTTGTTAAGTTTCATGGCATTAGCAGAAATGAAATGTCTCTTGTTATTTTCATGACATTAGCAGAAATGAAATGCTTCTTGTTAAGTTTTTAATAGCTGTGCAGATTCATGCAGTGTGAACAGAATAAATGTATTAATCCTTTTAAATCTCGAATGCACTAAGCATACATATTACTGTTATATATTTTTCTAACAAAAACATAACAAGCAACCCCTAAACCCTCATCCCCTTATATATTATATATCCCAATTTTGAAATCACACCACACTGGGGAAAGGTTGAACTCACAATCAGCAGAAATTTCAGCAACCCACAAAATATGTTCAATGTTCTGAATCTTCAAACAATGAATGTTCTATACTGTGAGCAGTCAAAAAAATGAATATATATATATATATATATATATATATATACACACACACACACACACACACACACACACACACACACACACACACACACATACACATACATTCTTTATCGCATGCATGGGTCTCCATAATTTATTTATGGTACGATACCAGTTCTTCTTATTAGGGGTAATATATAGTTACTTATCATGGGATGAGTAAGGCCTTTCTGTAACCAAGTTGGATAGGTTATTTTGAATAGAAAAAGGGAAACAGGCTAGGTTTAAATCAGCCCTCAAGGGCACTCCATTATTTAGCGGTGAACCTATGTACCTACAATGTATATAAGATTAGCTAGCAATATACTCCCTCAAGCAGCTCCCCATAATTGTCTTATTAAACTAAACACTTTTTATTTACATTGCAGGGGCATGCTGTTTTTTGCTACAACAATATATCTTATATTACTTTACAATTCTTCACAGTTTTTTATTGCGTTGTCTTTATCTATAATTGTTTTCATATTGTTTTCTATTGTGTACAGTTTTATTTTTGGGTAGAACCTGAAAATGATCCATGAAGATCAGTGCTTTATAATAGTTAGCAAAAAAAAGAAAAACAAAACAAAATAAACTACCCCTAATCTCTTCAAACTAGTAATGCAAGTTTGGGGGGGGGGGGGTGGCATAATGGCAAACGTGCTTTCCTTAGACAAAATTCATACCATAACTTTCGGCCACCTAACCTGGACCAAAACACTAAAGGTGGAGGCGTGTCCATATTCATTAAGGATATCTACACCTCCAAGCTAATTGCTCAGCATAATACATCCGAGATTATCCAAGTTCAACTATCTCTGGGCAAGACCGCAATCCAGATTGTAGCTTGCTACAGACCCCCCACCATGCCCCAGGATTCCCAATCCTCTTTTCTTGATACACTGTCAAATATTAGGGTACAACCAACACTCTAATAATGGGTGATTTCAAGTACCCCACCATTAACTGGGAAAACTACTCATGTACCAACCCTTTTGCTCAACATTTTCTGGAATTCATAAATTCCAATGCCTTGGATCAACTTATCCATACTCCCACCAGGGGCAGCAATATCCTAGACCTGGTCATCACCAACATCTGTGACCGGTGTTCCACACCAGAGGTCAATTCCTTGTTGGTCAGATCCGACCACAAGCTAATCACCCTAGACTTCCATATCCCACTCCCACCCCCCATTAGGGAAGCAACCATAAAAAATTTCTCCAAAGCCAACTTCACTCTTCTTAAGACAGAAGTGGCTAACTTCATGACACCCATGCAGATGGACAATAGAGGTACGACTGCTGAATCCTACACAAATGCACTTTATAAGCACTTACACGAGTGCACGGAATGTGCTATCCCTAACAGAACCAAGATGCTATCCTCCAAAAAAGGAAGCCAATCTGGTGGTATTCTGCCATAAACAAACTCTACAACAGAAGAAAGAAACTGTTGCAAAAAAAGAGTAAAATCCCATGATTGGAAGAACTCCCTGGTCAGCCTCAGTAAGAAGCTGAGATCCCTCATAAAATCCTCCAAAGCTAGTTATGAAAACAAAATCACCACTAATTCTAAAGACAGCCACAAAGCATTCTATAGCTATGTCAAGAATCTCAATGGCAACACTCAGATCTGCTCTGAGTTACAGCACAATGGCACTAAATATACAGAGCCAACTGATATTGCCAATATCCTGGCAGATAGGTTTAGTGCTAACTTTACCCCCCCTCTCACCCCCTAAAGGGCCCATCTCTATACTGAAAGAATAAAAAGTTCCTGTAATCACAGCTGAACAGGTAAAAACCTCACTTTCCAAAGCCAAGAACACAGCATCCATGGGACCTGACAACATCCCAGGCTGCCTTCTACACGAACTACAGAATGAAGTGGCACCCCACCTAAGTACCATGTTCAGTGATAGCATCACTTCAGGCTTTGTGTCCATTGAATGGCACACTGCGACTGTTATCCCACTCCACAAAGGGGGAGCCATGACAGATCCTGGGAACTACCACCTCATTAGCTGGACGAGCCAGGTCTGCAAGGCCATGGAACATATCATCATGGAACTCATAAACAAAGATATTGGAGATCTCCAAACTTTGGACCACACACAGTTTGGGTATGTAAAAAAGCAGATCACGTCTCCTAAACCTGATATACTTCTTTGAAGCAGTCACCAAAGCCATATATGAGGGTCAGGTGGTTCACACAGCCTATCTAGATCTCACCAAGGCATTCAACACCATCCCCCGCTCTGGAATTATAGATAAACTCACTAAACTAGGTATAAATCCCAATGTCACAAGATGGGTTGCCAACTGGCTTACTGACAGAACCCACACTGTGAATGCAGCAGACTCCAAATCAGACTTCAGACCAGTGACAAGTGGAGTACCACAGGGTTCAGTCCTGGGTCCTCTCCTGTTTGCTATCTACTTCTCTGAAGTGCAGGCTAAAATAGAAGGTCTTTGGCTATCTAAGTTCACAGATGACTGCAAACTAGGAGCCATAATCAAAACTCAGGGCCTCACTGAGACAGATGCCTGGTGTCAAAGCCATGGCCTCAAGCAAAATGCCAAATAATGCATTGTCATCCCCTTTGGTAAAAACTCTGTACCCATGAGCTACCAGATAGGTGCTAGTCTACTTAACACTGAAAGTGTGAAAGGACACCTTGGGACACAGGTGGACAGTAGTCTCTCCTTTGATAATCACATTGCCACAGTGGTCAGGAAATCCTTCTACATGGCACACCTCATCACAAAAGGTTTCTCATCCAGAAAAAAAGAGGTCAGTGTTCCCCTCTACTCATCATTAGACCCATTATAGAGTACAATGCCCCTTTTGGTATGTACCTCACAAGACATCTACAACAACTGGAAAGGCCACAGAAATACCTCATAAGGAGGATCACTGGCCTTAGATGCCCTATGCAGACCATCTCAAAAAACTCCAGCTTTACCCCATCGCATATCACCTACTCAGACGAGATCTCTGCCTAACATACAAAGCTATGTCAAACCCAGAGCTGTTGGACATGCTCCACTTAATGAAATCCGAATCCCTCCAATCTACATGTTCTAGGGACATAAACCTTGTCACCACAATAACAGAACATGCTGGAGGGATAGATTCCTGTCCCAGAGACTTCCCATACTCTGGAACAGACTACCAATCTATGTCAAACAGAGCTCCTCATTAGCACTCTTCAAGAAAAATCTTGATGATTGGATGGGAAATAGGAAATTCACCCCGGGGATCACTTCTGTGGCTCTGCTTGACAGGGGCACAGGGAAATAATTTTCTTGGGTGGTGAAAGCCAGGGTACCTCTTTGGCTAGGCTTATATAGGCCCTAGGGCCAATAGCCTAGTACCTACCTACGAACCTATGAACCTAAAGGTACAGGGTATGAGTTTCACCAAGGAAATTGTCCAGACTTAAAATGACACAGAAGGGTAGCTAGCCTAGTATTTACATATAAACCTAGTAGTCTTACCTACGAATAATGACTACGTGGAGACTACAGATGCATTTAGGTAGTAGCCTATTGGTTAGTCCACACCCTCAACCTTTAATTGCACAGCAAACACATTAGATCTAAAATCCAGAATATATTGTTCTGGGCTTGAAATCTGAAAATTGTCTTTTTTTTTTCTTTTTACCACCCTGGGAAACAAACAGACAATGGAATTCTACTGACTATGCTAGAATATGGACAGTTAATCATTGTCCTTGTCTCCAAACAGAACCTAAATTCTTTACAAACTACCTCAAATATAATTAATATTTCATAATCCAGGACCCACATTCAGAAAAATAACTTTTCATGCCTCAAGAAAACAAGATGAAGTCCAGTCTTACAAACATCCACCACACTCCTGGGTTCTCTCCTTTTTAAGCTCCTCATAAACAACTAATTGCTATAGTTTGCAATTTTGCAACTCAAAAGAAGGGATAGACAGTATAGAATTCACTTGCTGCCTGACAGTCTACTCTAACTACACTGCTCCCAGACAAAAATACCCTCCTTTTCAATACCAGACCCAAAGTCTGAGTCCATACTACCTACTACCTACTATCAGGCACCTCAAAAGTGCTATGAATTTCAATCTGAACCTACAAGAACAATTATATCTACTTAAACTCATACCCCAGTCTTAATTTGTTTAGTCATATCTCCTGAAAGCACAGTAAACCCTAAAATAGAATCCTTTCCTTCATTCTTTTCCTCTTATAATCACCCTTTCTTATTTTAAGTATTCTGTACTGTATTGTTCTCTATTTTTATCACATGCACTTCAACTTGAGGTATGCTGCCATCTTTAAATATACATTTACTTGCACTTCTGCTGAAAGTAGTCTGTGATTATCTCATTTGTGAAATATTGTGTGTATTCCTTATCTGTTGTTGCTAAACTTGTTTGTTTTTTTTGTTTTTTTCTTTTGAAGTGCATTTTATTAATTTATTTACTGTTTTTTTTTTCTTTCCTAGTCTGAAACTGAAACAGGGCCTTAGAGAATACTGTTCTACCCTAATTAACAAATATTAACAAACAGCTGGATAGATAGATGAACAAATATCAGGAAAGTTCCAGAACACATGATTATTCAGCGTTGTCATTTCTATTAACATATGTATTATGATTTGGTGCAAATTAGCAGAATTGCACCATAGTGTACATATGATGACTATTTTCCTATTAATAGTTGAGTAACCACTATCTGACATTACAAGTCATCACTTGGAACTGGATGAGTTGCAACATTATGAGTGGTGGTTGACCTAGGAAACCATTGCCAGATACGTCAATTGCAACACTGGCAAAGAGGCTTTATCTTTTTTTCATTACTTTTCACATTTTTCTTTCCTCTGCCTTGGAATTATGCAAGTAAGTAAGGGAATGCCAACAATTAAGTTCCCTACACAAGGTGTACTAAGTGGAATTGGTCTCTTGCAAAAAGATAAAAACAACTTTTTTACCCTTTTTTCATCCAGACAAAGCCACAGCCATTCATTTGTCAGATTATAGCTATATTCTAAGTGTGACTCAATACTTAATTACTACATCTAAATTTGGCCAGTTTGCTCTGAAAATAATGATTCCTTACAGAAAATGCAAAATGTGGAGAAAAACACCTATTATAGACAGGGTTGCTATACGAATCTTAGCTCTAAATGCTTAGGGTCAAATGGCTGTTTACGATCTTCTGTTGTAAATGAAAGCAATACATGAATAGACATGAACACAATTACACACCTGAGGTTTTAGTACTACTTCCACTGTAAATGAACAAAAGTGAATGCACTGATGATCGGAATCTCTGAATTGCATTCCATGAAAAAAATCCTGCCAAAAATAACCTTTTAAAGTATTTTTGCAGGGTGGAAAGCCCCCCTGAACTTATATATAACAACTTCATGATCACATCCACTCAAAGAAGGAGGAAATTATTCACTTAGAGCACAATTCGTTGATAATGATTTCCTATGAAGGAACTCTGTTCATTATGATTTGAATCTCATGTAACTGAAACTCAAGCATTCGATCTTCATCTGCCAGTTGGTTATCCTTTAGTGGTATCTACTACGTCAATAGTGGAAACAATTGATTAAGCAGAAAATATCATTCAGACTCTGTAGTTGGGAGGGTGGCCTAATGGTTAAGGTGCTTTCCTTACAAGCACAAGGTGCAGCGTTTGAGTCTCACAAGGAGTAACTGACTAGGCTTAAAATGGCTCGTAAGGGCTACTAACCTGTATTTGTACTTACAATAATGGTAGTCTTAATTATTATTTGCATACTGACTTCAGCCTTTTATGCAAATATATTATAAATGTAAGTGAATATCCAATAAAGTACCAGCAATCTTTTATTTGTACTCAAAGGCATGGACAACTAACAATCTCCTTATTATATACAAGTAACTGATTCTTTTAACTGAAAGATGACATAATGTATCTTCAGACATTAGATAAATGTAAATCTAATTGATAACTGTGGTGAAATCTAGGTCTTCAGCTTATCTTGAATGTTTTGGCTCCATTAAAAGAAAGTTATCTTTGCAAAGAAACCCTGACATCATTAGTTGATTATACTGTGAATGTGATGAGTTTACATTCCTTACTATGGCTGTATTTATAATGATCTAAGGTTAAAGTTAAAGATGACAAGGGGTGGGGGGGAGCAGAATGCCTTACAATTTTTATCTGAAGATAACAGTACAGACACGTTTGTCTGGATGCTGGATAAAGGTGGCTAGCCCTGAGTGGAAATAAGTCATGACTTTGAAGGGATTAAATCAGAATAGTTACAGAGTTCTAGATATTTTGATTTAGTTTCATTTGTACATAGTTATAGTAAAGTTTACTTTACATGGCAGAAATGGTGTGGACTGTTTTCAGGTTTGGTCTCAGTCATCAAAGATGATGAATGTATCATTAACAGATTGCTGAAGCAGTGTAGTTTCAGTTACAGGGATTGCATACATGGAACATAAATGCATAAGATCAACTCAGTAAGAAAAAAGAATATGGACACATTTGAAGTAGGAACACCATTTGACTGTTAAATTGTAGAGGCACATCTTGATGGCATAGTGCATAATATGGTATTTAAGTTCAAATGAGTAAGGGGTTGCATCATCCTTTCCAAGAGCTAGGCAAAAAGAAGAAGTCCTGCTACCATGGGTGAGGGGTCTCAGTGATTAAAATGTCTAAATGCTGTCTGTGTGGTATTTGCATGTTCTTTTTGTATTTGCTGGGTTTTTCTTTAAGAACACTAATTTAATCCCATCTCCCAAAAACACGATAGTTGATTGGCTACTGTAACGTGTATATATACCATTCCTTTACTCTTGTCCTTATGGTCCAGGGATTTGTTGAAAAGTGTCCTTGATGACCGTTTTACTTACCCAGATGATACACAAATTAAAAAAAAATGTGTCCTGTTTAATAGAGCAGTAATGTTGACTATTTTTAGAGCATATCTTTAAGGTAGAGTGAAGTGCTTCAACCAGGTATGTCATAGAAAGACTTTGGAGAGATAATGAATATTTTGTTTGCTTTTCAAAAATGTGTAGCTGTAGTGAGATGTACCACAGGGCAATGGAGATATGCAGGACTTTATACAAGTGCCATGGGGCTAACTGACATCTTTTTAATGATCCACGAAGTACCAAGATGTGCATATTATTCCAAAAATACAAGTCCATTTATAAACTGGATAAAGTATACTATACAATAATGCATGTGTACTGAGTTGCATTAAGGTTTTCACATTTCATAGTAATATCAGACCAAGCCTGATTAGAGTGCAGACTACAGTCAATTATTTTCCTTAATGCAAAGTGAAATTGGAAGTTTCTTGTTTACTTTCTAAAGAATAGTAACATTGTGGATTGGCATAAGCAATTGTTACTGAGCATGACAGATAAATATAATGGAAATTAAACTGCCGCTGAGAGAAGAAAGGATATGATAAAATGGAAGTTATAAAAGAAGTAAAGACACTTCCAGCCAGTCCTTGGGGAAAAGTATGAAGAAATATTAAAATAAAAACGGGAAAGACTGGTGAGTTTGTGAAACCAATTAAGCAAAAGTAATCCTGCAGTTCAGAAAAACAGAGCACATTAGAAAGGCAACAGAGCTTTATTGGGTAAAAACAGCAAATTTTAATGAACTTGTTCAGTGACCCCTTTCTCTATAACTCAACAGGACATCAAAAAGTTGCTTTCATGGAGAGTGAGACAACAGAATTACAGCTGTGGTAGATCCAAACATAGGGAATTATTTAGAGACAGATCCAGGGGTTGTTCTCGCTGAAGAGATGTTTAGCATGATGACAGTCTTTATATTGTACTGACTAAATGGGGGAAGCATAAGAATCAGGCATAGGAATAGCTGTAGGAGATGGGGGGGGGGGGGGGGAGTCAAAAGTAATAGTATATCAAACAGGCAAATTAATACCCTACACGACTGTTGAGGAAATCTGGAAAGTAAAAAATGGTCAGATAAAAAAAAAAAATAAAACTGTGGGAATGATAGTGTCACTCTCCTACATTGGACACAATAGAAGATTCTTCATGGGTTCTGTTCAAGCAGCTTTATTATATACAAACACATCACAATAGAAGTTTGCTGACTTTAACTTAAGTAACTTATATACAAACTAACTACTGCAATCATACATGCTCACTATCTGGCTGCACTCCCAAAATGGCACTGGGAATAGCACGTACCTGGTATTTATATGTGCACGTTTAGTCCTTGATATGCTTCTTAAAGATATAGCACATACACTCTGATCTACATCCTCCCTCTTTGAGAAATAGAACATGCAACGTTATGAATCTATTTGGCATGCAGATAATACAAGTAGTTCTTTGTCATGCAATTATACAAGACTAGGTACACATATACAGTTATGTCCATGCTGCTGTGTATTTCACACTGGGCCTGGATATTCGACCATATTGTGTGACATAAAACTGGGAATTAGATTTAGCAAGTGAAGCTGTCTCCACAGAATGTTCAGCCTTGGGAGAATTGGGAACATCATCAGGAATGGAAGTAGAGGTTGAAACACACTCTGGGATGGGAACAACATTTTGTTCGCTCTGAGATCTAGAGTCTGTATCACAGGAACAATGCTGCGATGATGATTCTGGTACAGGACAAAGATGTCTGTGATTTCTCCTGTACTCCACACTCACAGATTCTACAAGGTAGGATCTTGGCTCGGTACATATACCTGTAACTTGACCTATCCAGTTAAAACCTTTCGCCTTTTGTATCCTCATTGTCTCTCCTTCCCTCAACGGATGAAGAAATCTGCTCAATTTATTATAATTTTACTTCTGGATAGAATGCTTCTTGAATAATTGAGCCTTGATGGTTCTGTTGTTCTTAGCTTTAGGCCTCAATAAACTGGAACTAATAAGTATCGTCATTCGGGTTTGCCTGGCTAGAAGCCTTTGAGCTGGTGAGCCAAGTATATTGTCACAGGGTATGATTCTGAGATTAAGTAAATTCAAAAAGACATCAGTATTGTCACAATTTGACCTTTCAAGTAATTGCTTTGCACTCTGCACTTCACGTTCAGCCTGCCCATTTGACTGTGAATATTCAGGACTGCTAGTAACATGTACAAAGTCCCATTCTCTTGTAAATTCCTGAAATAACTGACTAGTAAATTGAGTACCATTGTCAGAAACAACTTTGTGTGGACTTAATAATAACAGCAGTGGATGTTAGATTATGTAGTAAGTCAATCTCAAACCAATTTGAATAAGACTCCACCAATACTAAGTAGTGTTGATTGTCCCACTTGAAGATATCCGTGGCTACTGTTGAGCAAGGTAGTTCAGGAACTTGACTTCGCTAAGGTGGTTCTCTGCGGTCTACTACTATTGCATACTGAACAAGAAGAAAGTACTTTATCAATGTTTTTCAGTAATGAAGGTGAAAATACTAGTTCTCTCGCTCTTCTCTTAGTGGATACAGAACCTGGGTGACCACAATGCAAAATCGGGATATATTCTTGTTGTAAGGAAGCAGGAACAACAATTTTAAGACCTTTGAAAACAATGCCATCTTCCATCAACATTTCATTTCTGTAAGGAAAATAGATTTGCACATTAGGTGGTACACTAGATTGCTTTGACGACCATCCAACATTAATGTAGTGATCGAACCTTTGCAAAATTGGATCAGTCTTTGTATGATCTCAGCTCATCAAGTCTAGTGATAGAGAAATTATGCACTGCCATCATGTCAGAGTCGAAATTCTCTGCGTCAAGCTGTTCTGTCATATTTCTAGGCCATCTGGATAAGGTATCAGCCAGATAGAGTAGTTTGCCTTTTACATAGACCATTTTGAAGTTGTACTTTTGCAATTTGAGCATCATTCTTTGTAGGCTTGCTGGAGCTGAATGCATAGGCTTCTTTAGAATAGTAACAAGAGGTTGGTAGTCAGTTTCAATCTGAATAGCTCGACCATAGATATAAACATGCAAATACTATTGCCAAAAGTTCTTTCTTAATTTGAGCATACTGTATTTCAGTTTGGGTAAGTGTCCTAAATGCATAGGCTACTGGTCTAGCCTCTTGAAGAATAACTGTGCCAGGACAAATTTTGAAGCATCACAGGAAAGGGGGAATGGCTTATTTACATCATAGCATCTTAATGTAGTCAGGGTGGCAATTTTCTGCTTAAGGTCTTTAAATGCCTTCTGGTGCTGTTCTAACCATGATCATGTAACATTTTTGTATCTCAGCTCTCTTAAAGGTGCTGTTAACTCACTGAAGTCTGGTATAAACTTACCTAAATAGTTGACCATGCCTAGGAAATGCTGTAGATCATGAATATTGTCTGGTGCTGACATCTCAAGAATAGGTGCTTCCTTGGTTGGGTCTGGTCTCAAGCCAGTACTGGTAAATAAATGACCTACATACATAACTTCTAGTAGTCTGAATATGCACTTCAGAGGACTGAGCTTCAACTTTACTTCATGTGCTCTATCTAGAACTCTCTTTAGGTTTATATCATGCTCTGCTTCACCATTGCCTCCAACCAATAAATAATCTACTATTATGGCACAAGGATAACCCAAAAATGTGCTCCATTGAATGCTGCAAGACTTCACTTGCAGAGTTTATTCCAAATGACATCCTTAGGAATCTGTATCTGCGAAACAGGGTACCAAAAGTGGTTAGTAATGAGGATCTGTGATCAGACATCACTTGCCAAAATTAACTTTTTGCATCCAAGACAGAAAAAACAGTAGCATTCGGTTTTAGAGCTGTGACCTCTTTGACTATGCACATTGGATGATGCTGTCTCTTCAATGCTTTGTTCAGATCTCTTGGGTCAATAGATATTCTGATTTTGTCTGACCCTTTTTTGTGAGCTGCTACCATAGATGACACCCATTCAATTGGTTCTGTAATGGGACAAATTACACCTTGCTGTACCTTCTTGCTGGCCTGACTACTGGAGTGACCTCTAGGTCTAACTTCATGGAATACACAACTGGAACTTTGCCCAACTTGTCATCGTAAACATCAGCTTGCTCCGAGAAAATGGCTTAAGAAAAATTGGAACTAGGATATGCACTTATGTGATGAACTTCTTTGCTAAAAGAAAGCAGGTTCATTCTCAAACTGCTTTTGAGACCCAGTAATGACTGCTCTGGTCTTCGGACTACATAGAATAACAAGCTGTAACAGTTCTTAGCCAAATAACATGAAAGTATCACCGAGCCTTCAGTTTGAATTTCTTCACCTCCATATGCAACAAGTTTCACATTACTGGTCACATTGAGTTGTTCATTAGTTCTCACTTTAGCAAATGTGTCTGCTGAGATAACATTACACTTTGAACCATTGCCTGCTTTAAGCTATGTGGATTTACCATTGATCCAGACTGTACAAAACACGTCCCTTTTTGCGAGTAAATTCACTGCATCAACTCTTTCACCAATCACTGAAACACCATCTACATAAAAAGTGGACTGCTGCATCTCTGCTTGATCAATTTGCTTTTTTGTGTGACCCTTCTTTACAACTGTGTGAGGTTTGCTTGATTTGCAAAACTTTTGAGAATGGTTCCATTTTTTACACTTGTGACATTGCGGACCAAATGCAAAGTATTTCCCTCTTTTAGACTCATGATTGGCACCACAATTGCGACAGTTAACAATAAAGCTGGACTTGGGTTTTGCTAATTCACGTCTGTACTGCACTTAGCATGCACCTTTAACTGAACTGGTCTTAGAACTTGCTGGAAAATTACATGGTTTCCCTGGTGAACCACTGGCAGGGGTTGTGGCTGCCATGTGCTTAGGCCTACTTCTCTTTTCCACATGTTGCATGCTATCGACATTTGCTCTGGGGCCTACTGAAACCATGCTCTTGTTACTTCCATGCACGCTTGTGTGTTTTTCTGTAACTTCAAGGATTTGATAATCACAATGGCTTTATTCAATGTTAAATCACTATCACGAAGCAAAATCTTTCTCACAGCAGCACTATTAATACTCATCTTTTAAGTCACCAAAATGACAGATTTTGGCATTGTTTCTCAGGTCAGTTATATAAACTGTAAAAGTTTCTCCTGGTTTCTGATGTCTTGTGTAAAACAAATGCCTCTCTAATATAATATCTGTCTAGGGGTTACACAGTTCTCTGAATTTGTGCTTCAAACACTCTGAGTCTTCTCTTGATTCAGTCTGTAGAATAATATGACAATTTTCACCTTCTCCCTCATATACTGCTGGTGCATACATAAATGAATACTCTCTTTCTATGGCCTCTGACCCAGCTAGATTTAGCAAAATGATTGCCCTGGTGTGTGCATCTTTGTCAGAGTAAGCTGCTTGTATAAAATATCATACTCTTGCTCAAATATTCTCCAGTTCTCTGCTATATTCTGATCAAATACATGTTATAAGGGCGTTTGAAATCCTTCTGCCATATTAACACATACCAGTGAAGGATTTTGCAAATAAGCATGAATACATATACATATGCCAGAAATTTATGCCAGTATTTGTAACTTTGCCCAATAGCACAACAAGCATCTGTATAACTTAACTTTGCAAAATAAGTCTCTCAGGTACTGTAATACTACTGAAATTGCTGTACTGCAAGAAATCACCTTTTACCAGTGTAAGAAACATTTCAAATAACTGCACAATGTGAATGAACTGGGCAAGAGAAGCTCAGAGTCAGTAACATTTCAAAGTAATTACACTTTGTGAATAAACTGTACATAGCACATTGAAATCTTCCCAAAACAGTGGTACCTTGGTAGGCAATTCTTTAGAGTGCAAGAAACACTCTGCAATGGTGGCAGTTTGCAAATCAGCATACCCAGCACAAGAAACTTTTTGAAATGGCTGTACTTTGACTATACTTCACGAAATAGTTGCACTTTACACACAAATAAACTTTTCAGAATACATGCACAGCAATAAACACACACTGTAAGCACGTTTACATACTTTGAGATACTTCAAACCACTCTAGTTATGCCCTGGACGCAATACAAAGTTGTAGTTATGCCAAAATACAGCACTTTGCCAAAAAACATTCAGTTGCCTTGCTTTATTTATGCGTGATGTGCCCTTTTTGCCCTTATCATATTCGTTTTGGTTGTTTAATCTCTTTTCATAACCATTGTACTTTTCTTGTGCTCATTTTTCTCTAAACATACTCATTTTGCTTCAAACACACTCATTTGCTTTAAACATACTCATTTTGATTTTCTGATAATTGTTTCGATCAGATATGTCAATTTTAAACATTTCACTTACTTAATAAACCTTATGTTCTTCTCACTTGTTTAATAATGCAGTCTGTGTCCCTGTAATTTTTTTTTTATCCTTTTTATAAAATAAGAAGTTTGTCCGAATTCTCAATACCTTTGATTCTTTTCTGGCTCTTTTTCATGCTCATTTCTCTTAGTTTACCTTCACTGTCATCTCTGCATCTCATGGCTCCGAATATCATTCTCTGCGATCCCGGTTCTGACACCATGTCGCTCTCCTACTTTGGACACAATAGAAAAGTCTTTGTGGGTTCTGTTCAAACAGCTTTATTATATACAAACACATCACGATAGACGTTTACTGACTTTAACTTAAGTAACTTATGTACAAACTAACTACTGCAATCATACATGCTCACTCTCTAGCTGCACTCTCAAAATGGCACTGGGAATAGCATGTGCCTGGTATTTATTTGCACATGTTTAGTGCTTGATATGCTTCTTAAAGATACAGCACATACAGTCTGATCTACAGATAGCTTACCAAAAGATGTTTAGAAGCAAAATAAAGTTAAAGAAATCTTGTGAGAGTATTTAATGAAGTTCTTAAGAAGTGTAGAATACCACTAGTGTGAAGGTAAGTCATACTTACAGGGTTTTCAAAAGGAGGGAAGAGACCAAGTCAGCAGTCCTTCTGCAGACCAATATCCATATTTATTCATGACTAGACATATTTATGTCTGTTAGAGCAGCAAGATTAATGATACATACAAGAGAGTGCATTGAGCACAATCAATGATGGCTTGTGAAGGAGCAGCAGATGTTTAACAATAGATTGCAGACAGAAATATTGATGGGGGTTGTCCAGGTGAAGAATAATGAGATAGTAACAGTATATTTTGAAGCAGATCTAATACCAGTCCAAAAGCCTTCATACTTACTGCAAAAGGGGCGATGTAACATAGGCACATGTGTCATCTCAGCAATAATAGCTGACTACAAGGAGTGGTGTATATAAACAAAATGCTATGCTTCATACTAACATATACAACATCACAGACTGATGTAAAGGTGACGCTGCCATATCACTAAGTGAAAAAAAGTATTTCAGATTATAAGCCATCCATTCTGCTTTTTAACACTAAAACAATTGTAGTAATGTACCAGATTGATTTATCCAAATCTAAAATAAACAAAGAGGGAAATTTCTCAATGAAATGTGAAAAATGGAAGACAAGCTGCAATCTCAGTCAAAGGATTTGCGTATTATCTATTATAAAAATCAAACCTCACTACTATAAGAGTGTTTTATATTATACTATGGCATTTCACATGGATATGTAATGAAATACTGAGTTTTTCTTAGTCAAAACTCTAAATATTATAACCTAGATATCCAAGCCTTACTGGAAACCAAGTTCACAATGATTCAGCAAAAAGCTTTCCACAGCACTAACATAACATCTTTCTTGAAGAGTATCTTCCCCTTCACCCATCATCATGGGAGTTCTGTCCCAATGTCTAAATATACCAACTCTAAGGTCACAGAACATGGAGAAAAGGGAAAAGTAAAAAAAAATCTCTCTCTCTCTCTCTCTCTCTATATATATATATATATATATATATATATATATATAGATATATATATTTTTTATTTTAGGCTGAGCTGTTCAACTTAAGTGATAGTATTAAACATATGGGGCAAACATGCATCTACCACACTGAGTCACTGGGTTCACAACAAAGCAACACTTTACTTAAAGGTTGCTGACATCTCAAGGGTTGTCAAAATTATTAGACAGCAAATCATTGCATTTACATTTGGGAAAAAATATTATATACTTCACATAATAAAAATGGAAGTTATAAAATAATCTGTTATCTAAGGTATCATGCCTTTTTTTTTTTTTTCTACATTTTTGCCCCTCAGGACAAATTACTCAAGTGAAGTGTATCCAGTAACATAAGAAAAAGAACCATGAACTTACCTGTCCCCTAGTGTGAATAGGGCAGATGATGCCCTGTTAATTCATGCAGCAGCCTCACATGCAACACCTACGCCTCTCTGTGTAATATGTAAAGGCTCATAACCTATCACTTCAGTAACATAGCACAAAAACAATGTAAGGACATTCACATGCCACATGCTCAGTACCACTGGATGAATATGTGGCTATTGCTTGTTACACATCCCACATGCTTAGTACCACAGAATGCTCTTTGTTACTGCACCCCTCACAAAGAATGGAGTTTATCTTACCAATACTGAAAAAAAATGTTATCTACTGTGCAAAGTTATTAGCATTAATAAATGCTGCACATACACTCCCAGCTGGAGCAACAATGCACATAACATGATAGGTAGAGCATCTCACATCGTAGGGCACATCACTGAAAATGAGGGGCAGATAGGTATTGGAGACAGTACTGAAAGAAATCTGAAGAAGCACTGGCAAGGAATATTCACATCAAAGACATTCACCTGTTATATATGAAAGATTATAACCACCATGTCACATCATTTAATATACCAGGCAATAACAATATCAGCTGGAATCCAAAATCTAAAACATATTGCAGAAACACATCTTCAGCGCAGACATATCCATCTACAAAGGTACTATATCACTGACAGACATGTGTAGTACATTTCTCTCAGAAATCTGTATATAAACTGCTTTTGTGTATGTATCATCGGTTCAAAGGTAGGTACTAGGCTATTGGCCCTAGGGCCTATATAAGCCTAGCCAAAAGGTATCCTGGCTTTCACCACCCAAGAAAATTATTTTCCTGTGCCACTGTCGAGCAGAGCCACAGAAGTGATCCCCGGGGTGAATTTACTATCTCCCATCCAATCATCAAGATTTTTCTTGAATAGTGCTAATGAGGAGTGTTGTTTGATATAGACAGGTAGTTTGTTCCAGAGTATGGGAAGTCTCTGGGACAGGAATCTATCCCTTCAGCATGTTCTGCTTATTGTGGTGACAAGGTTTAAGTCCTTAGAGCATGTAGCTCAGAGGGATTGGGATTTCTTTAAGTGAAGCATTTTCAAAAGCTCTGGGTTTGACATAGCTTTGTGTGTTAGGCGGAGATCGCCTCTGAGTCGGTGATATGCGATGGAGTAAAGCTGCAGTTTTTTGAGACGGTCTGCATAGGGCATCTGTTTGAGGTTGGTAATCCTCTTTGCAAGGCATTTCTGCGGCCTTTCCAATTGTTGTAGAGGTCTTGTGAGGTACATACCTAAAGGGGCATTGTACTCTATAATGGGTCTATTGAGTGACAAGTAGAGGGGAACAATGACTTATTTTTTCCTTAATGAGAAACCTTTTGTGATGAGGTGTGCCACGTACAAGGATTTCCATACTACTGTGGCAATGTGATTATCAAAGGAGAGACTACTGTCCACCTGTGTCCCGAGGTCTCTTATCACACTTCGGTGTTAAGTAGACTACCGCCTATATGGTAGTTCAAGGGTACAGAGTTTTTACCAAAAGGGATGACAATGCACTTTTTGGCATTGAGCTTGAGGCCATGGCTTTGACACCAGGCATCTGTCTCAGCGAGGTCCTTTTGTAGGATGTCCACATCTTTTGGAGTTTTGATTATGGCTCCTAGTTTGCAGTCATCTGTGAACTTCATTAGCCAAAGACCTTCTGTGTTAGCCTGTACTTCAGAGAAGTAGATACCAAACAGGAGAGGACCCAGGACTGAACCTTATAGTACTCCACTTGTCACTCATCTGAGATTGGATTTGGAGTCTGCTACTTTCACAGTGTGGGTTCTGTCAGTGAGCCAGTTGGCAACCCATCTTGTGACATAGGGATTTATACCTAGTTTAGTGAGTTTATCTATAATTCCAGAGTGGGGGATGGTGTTGAAAGCCTTGGTGAGATCTAGATAGACTATGTGAACCACCTTACCCTCATCTACAGCATTGGTGACCACTTCAAAGAAGTCTATCAGGATTAGTAGACATGATCTGCCTTTTACAAACCCTAACTGGGTGGGATCCAAAGTTTGGAGATTACCAATGTCATTGTTTATAAGTTCCATGATGATACAGTCCATAGCCTTGCAGAGCAGGCTTGTCAGGCTAATGAGGTGGTAGTTTCTGTGGTCTGTGGTGACTCCCCCTTTGTGGAGTTGGATAACCATCACTGTGTGCCATTCAGTTTGCACATAGCCTGAGGTGAGGCTATGATTGAACATGGTACTTAGGTGGGGTGCCAGTTCATTCTGTAGTTCATGTAGAACGCAGCCTGGGATGTTGTCAGGTCCCATGGATGCTGTGTTCTTGGCTTTGGAGAGTGTGTTTTTTACCTGTGCAGCCGTGATTACAGGAACTTTGCATTCTTCCGGTATAGAGATGGGCCCTTTAGGGGATGGGAGGGGGGTAAAGTTAGCACTGAAACTATCAGCCAGGATGTTGGCAATATCAGTTGGTTCTGTATATATAGTGCCATTGTGCTGTAACTCAGAGCAGTTCTGATTGTTGCCATTGAGATTCTTGACATAGCTATAGAATGCTTTGTGGTTATCTTTAGAGTCAGTGGCGATTTTGTTTTCATAACTAGTTTTGGATGATTTTATGAGGGATCTCAGCTTTTACTGAGGCTGACTAGGGAGTTCCTCCAATCATGGGATTGTACTCAGTTTTTTTCTTCTGTTGTAGAGGTTGTTTCTGACAGGGGACCACAAGACTGGCTTCCTTTTTTTTGGAGGATAGCATCTGGGTTCTGTTAGGGATAGCACAATCCATGCACTCGTGTAAGTGCTTATAAAGTTAACTTGTGTAGGATTCGTCAGTCATACCTCTATTGTCCATCAGCATGGGCATCGTGAAGTTTGCCATTTCTGTCTTAAGAAGCATGAAGATGGCTTTGGAGAAATTATTTACAGTGGTTTCCCTAATGGAGGGTGGGGGAGGGATGTGGATGTCTAGGGTGATTAGCTTGTGGTCGGATCTGATCAACGAGGAATTGACCTCTGGTGTGGAGCACCGGTTGCCCATGTTGCTAATAACCAGGTCTAGGATATTGCTGCCCCTAGTGGGGGTGTGGATAAGTTGATCCAAGGCATTTATGAATTCCAGAAAATGTTGAGCACAAGAGTTGGTACATGAATAGTTTTGAGCACAAGAGTTAGTACATGAATAGTTTTCCCAGTTAATGGTGTGGTAGTTGAAATTGCCCATTATTAGGGTGTTAGGTTGTGCCTTATATTTTCCAGTGCATCAAGAAATGAGGAGTGGGAGTCCTGGGGCATGGTAGGGGATCTGTAGCAAGCTGCAGTTTGGATTGCAGTCTTGCCCAAAGTTAGTTGCACTTGGATAACCTTGGATGCATTATGCTGAGCAACTAGCCTGGAGATGTGGATATCCTTAATGAATATGGACACACCTCCACCTTTAGTGTTTCAGACCACGTTAGGTGGCCGAAAGGTGTGGTATGAATTATAACCTGGTAATGCAGGGGTGCTCTCTGGAGCCTTGAACCAGGTCTCTGTCACTGCACAGATGTCGATGTTTTCCATTTTAAGGAGTGCCTCGATTTGAGTGCATCTTGAGGTTTAGACTTCTAGCATTAAGTAGCATTACCCTCAGATTTTGCTTTCTTGTACCTATTACGGTGGTGAATTTGTCATTTGAACCTTGTCTAAAAAAGGCACTATAGGGGTGGCTAGAGCCTTAGCCAGTATCCGGAATCCCAGGGGCGACAGGTGCAGGCCATCTCTGGAAAAGCATTGTGGTCTGTCGATCATGTCATCCCAGGCAGACAGTTACTGGATCCTTTTAGAATGACACCAGAAGCTTAGCCAATTGTTGAAGTCACTCATTTTGTTCTTGTACTGTGGTATCTTTCGTGGTGATGGCAGGATACTACTCAGGGCCAGGGTCATACCTGCCTAGGCTAGAAGATCAGACAGCTCCTCCATGCCCCTGTTCATGTAGTCCAGGGAGGTACATCTCAGGTCATTCACACCAACATGGACAATGACAGAGTCGTATTTGTACTTGTTGTGGAGTGACGTGAGTGCATGCATTATGTGGCGGATCCTGGCACTCGACAGGCAGCTGACAGTATCTTTCTCCTTGTTTAGCCTGGTGAGTGGAACATCATTGTGCCTGACTATAGAGTCACCTATGACTAGAGTGTTGGGTACGTTGTTATGCCTTATGGGCTGTGGTTGAGTGGCATACTGAGTTTGTGGGATATGTGTCATTTGGGTTGTGTTGAGGGGGTGGAGGTTGCTTGTGTTTCTGCTTTGCAGGTCCCTGTTGCTTGGGCAAGTTTTTACTGAGAGTCTCTGTGAATGTAGGTGTGTGTTTTGTGTTTCTATGTGTTTGTTTTGGTGGTGTAGGTTTTGAGGGACTATGTGATGAGTGGGGTGTGGTGCAAGTGTTTACCTTCTCTTCTTGACTGTCTAGTCCAGTCTTGGGTGAAGAGAGATTTGCTTCCTTTTTGGCTATATAAGTGCATCTCTCACAGGTTGTAGTGTTGGGTCGTAGGAGGAGAGGGTTGTCTGTGTACATGAGGCAATTGCTGCATTGCTCCAAGATGCCCAGATTCTTTATGTAGACAGGAGAAAACACCAGGAGCTGACCCTTAGACATGCCTGGGTAGGTGCTTATTTGTTAAGTACTAGAAACTGTTTTCCTCTAGACAAGTGAGGAAAGTTGAGTGCTGTAGTAATTTGTAGCTTATTTCGTGCTTACAAGTGCTGAGCTCAAAGAAACAGACGAGTGCTGAAACTAAAAAACTGGCTAGTTCTAAGAAACAAAATTAAGCTAGAAGGCTTCCCTCCAACACAGAAAGGCTTGGGGGCTCAGAAGCCCACAAACAATCCTGGACACAGCAAATATGTATCCAGACTAGACTACTCACAGGAAAGGCAGGAAAAAAGCTTAGAATTTTTTTTTTTTTCTTTATCAGCAGTATGTTTATCCATGCTAACATATGATAACCGACACTGGTCGCACAGCTAAATAGAAACATGCAGTTAAGTTATATAAGTACGTCCAAAACACTATATATCCACATCTAGCTATAATTATACATTATGTGCCACAATACTTTATTTATTTATTTATGCATTTACTTATTTATTTTGAATTTATTAACCAGGGTAGACCACTAATCACATTTTACCAATTTCAGTCTCAGCCTCAGATACACAAAACATTAGAGTAAAGCACTTAACAAGCACAGTATGAGTGAAGAAGAAAATGTGGTGCCTAAACAGTGATACGTGCATTATTTGCATGACATATAGCAAACAAAGTTATTTAATGTAAAGAGGAATACCACAAGTCTTTGATAAAAGTGTAAGGGAAAAGGACTATAAGGACACAGAAATAGTGGAGGTTAGTTTAAAGGACCATCTGTGGCACATTTACATTTAGCTTGATTCACAAGAAGGATGTTTAGTAGGTCATGGTATTGGGGTAAGATTAAATATCTTTAAGATTGGGGGTGGGGTGGGATTACTAGAATTAGGTCCGTAAATGAAATAGAATGGACTGAATATCTAGCTTGGATTGTGGAGTTTGCAGCAGTAGCCCTGAATGTTTGAGATTGTAGGTAGGCATCTTTCTTATGCATCTTGAAGTTGATGGAGAGAGAGAGAAAGAGAGAGAGAGAGAGAGAGAGAGAGATAATGTAGAGGTTAATCTAAATTAACTATTAACTTAAATTAATTTAGCGGTTGACCATTATGAGTCAATCAGCAGATGAGCTCTCTGAGTGGAAGCCATTTAACTTTTTCCAAAATTTAGCAGTGTTGACCTGTATGATACAGGATAATAAATAAGAAGATTTTGTTTTAGATGGAATGAATGGTTGTGGTGTTCCTTTTGGACATTGCAGCAACCAAAGGGAGACCATATGCAGGTTATGAGAGCAATATACCTTTACCTATGGCTGACTTAGTAAAGTGGGAGAGAAAAGGGGAGATTTTCTGGTCACAAAAAAGGAGATAAACATTTATGTTATCAAGATGCATATGGAAATTTAAAAAAATATGGGCTTTCTTCTTGGTAGTAGGTTCTATTTCCTGATGTATTGTGAGAGATGGAGATAAGGAACTTCTTTATAAAATGGTTCATTAGTTATGATGAAAGCAGATGAAATGGTATTGTGATGTTAATGTGAGATTTTTTTCCCTATGGTCAAGGTCTCAGCAATACTATTTTTCCAGATGCCTGGCATAATATTATTATATTTGCAGATGCTATAAATATGTAAGAGAGGCTCTGTGATGTAGCCATGGCAGTGATATATGAAACAGGAGCAAAAACTGTCAGTGTCCGGAGTGGATTAAGTTGAATTTGTGCAAGAAGAGTTACATTGTCCTCAGAAATAATTCATCAGTGGTAGAAGGTGTGAAAGAAGTCTGCCATGAGAGATTACTGTCTGGGTTACAGAGGTCACTGAAGCAATTGAGGAAATTGCTTGCAAGAAGGTTGGGACATGCAGACTGGGAAGAAATGGGTAGGTTCAACCCAATATATTGTTTGGCTTCTTCCAGAAATAGGTTCATAGGTTCATAGATTCATACTAGGCTATCTGCCCTAGGGCATTTATAAGCCTAGCCAGAGTGTGTTTGGCTTTCGCCACCCATTTTAAATTAATTTTGCTATGCCTTTTTTTGAGGTTAGTATACTGTACCTCTGTCTAACAGTGACACAGAAGTGATGGCTGGGGTAAACCTACGATCTCCCATCCACTCATCAAGATTCCTCTTGAAGAGAGTCAATGTGGGACTCTGCCTAACCTGGACTGGGATTTTATTCCAGAGTGAAGGGAGCCTCTGGGTTATGAATCTGTCCCTCCAGCATGTCCTATTTATTTCAGTGCTGAGGTTCAAGTCTCTCGAGCGCGTAGCTTTGGATTTTCTGAGGTGCAGCATGTCCATTAATTCCGGGTTGGACATGGCTTTATACATCAGGCACAGATCGCCTCTGAGCAGGCAGTATGCCACTGAGTAGAGCTGGAGTTTCTTTAACAGGGCAGCATATGGCATCTGTTTGAGCACTTTGATCCTCTTGGTGAGGTACTTTTGGGGTCTTTCCAGTTGCTGCAGGTGTCTGGTAAGGTACATCCCAAAAGGGGCATTGTACTCAATTTTGGGCCTGATGAGGGATGAGTAAAGAGGCACGATGACCTCCCCTGATCTAGATGTGAATCCCTTCATGATTAGGTGGGCTATATAAAATGTTTTTCTAACCACTTTGGCCACGTGGTTGTCAAATGAGAGATTGCTATCAACTTGGGTCCCCGGGTCCCTAATGACTTCTTCTGCACTTAATGGATTACCACCTATGTGGTAATTTGTGGCCACTTTGTTTTTGCCGAAGGGGATGACTATACACTTTTTGGCGTTTAGCTTGAGGCCATGGCTCTGGCACCAGTTGTCTGTTTCTATGAGGCCCTTTTGCAGGATGCTTGTGTCGGCTGGAGAGTTGATTATGGCGCCCAGTGTGCAGTCATCTGCGAACTTGGTCAGCCACAGTCCTTCCATGTTGGCCTGTACTGCCGAGAAATATATACCGAACAAGAGAGGTCCCAGGACTGAGCCTTGTGGGATGCCACTTGTAACTGGTTTGGAGTCTGACATGGCTCCAGCAATTCTAACCATGTGGGTTCTGTCCTTGAGCCAGTTTGCAACCCATCTAGTGACATAGGGGTTTATATTTAAGCTGGTGAGCTTATCTATAATGCCTGAGTGGGGTATTGTATCGAAGGCTTTTGTGAGGTCCAGGTAGGCTGTGTGGACCACCTTCCCCTCGTCAATGGCCTTGGTGACTGTTTCAAAGAAATCGAAGCCAGGTTTAAGAGGCAGGATCTGCCTTAACAAAGCCAAACTGGGTAGGATCCAGTGTCTGTAGGTCCCCAATATCTTTATTTATGAGGTCCATGATGATCCTTTCCATAGCTTTGCAGACCAAGCTAGTCAGGCTTATGGGGCGATAGTTTCCAGGATCCGTTGAGGCACCACCTTTGTGGAGAGGGACCACTGTTGCTGTACGCCACTCTTTGGGTACATATCCTGTAGTAAGGCTAAGATTGAACAGTAGTTTTATGTTTGGGTTTAGCTCTTCTTGGAGTTCATGTAGGACGCAGCCCAGGACACCATCTGGTCCCATTGATGCTCTGTTTTTTGCTTTGGAGAGGGCGGCTCTTACCTGAGCATCTGAGATGTCAGGGGGGCAGCACTCTGTTGGGATAGATATTTGCCCTTTTGGTGGGGAGGAGGGGGAGAAGTTTGCACTGAACCTGTCAGCTAGGATGTTGGCAATGTCTGTTTAGAGCTATATTATATGGGGGTCTATATTACAATCGCGAAAGTCCTAAACAGTGAAAACAGAATCATCGACACATATTACCCAAACCGTGAATCCACTGAACACCCTAAGCCACAAAATTAAAAATGTCGAACTGTCATAGTTGTCCAATCCCACCGCGTGCTACATACTACCTACCCAAACAAAATAAATAAACCACATACATACACTAACCAACACTCTACTTCTAACCCTACACTAAACCTTGCATACATTACTGTCTATGCACTTACCTTAACCCGCTCCCTAACCCTAAGGTCCATAACTATCGCACACTTACCTTACGGAGCTATACCCAAACAAAATAAATAACCCACACACATACACTTAACAAAACCCTATTTCTAACCCTACACTAAACCTTATATACATTACTATCTATGCACTTGCCTTAACCCACACCCTAACCCTAAGGTCCGTAACTATCACACAGTCTTAGTATCTATACACTTACCTTAACCCGCACCCTTACCCTAAGGTCCATAACTATCGCACAATTACCTTATGGAGCTATACTGCAGAAGGGCCAACCATGAAGATTTGACATTTCAGATTTTGCGCTTCAGGACCATCGGCGTTTTCACATTTCGATGTATATGTGTCGATGTTTCTGTATTCGGGTAAGTGGACATTTGCGATTTTAATAGGGAACCATTATATGGTGCTGTGATGGCATATCATTCTTTGACTTTTGTTTCACCTTATTGGCTCATAGATTCAAAGGACGATACTAGGCTAATGGCCCTGAGGCCCTTATAAGCCTAGCCATTAATTTCACCCATGTTCCTACAAAGTCGGGGGGGGGTGGAGTTTTCACCGAACCTGTCTGCCAGCAGGTTGGCAATATCTTTGGCATTTGTGTTTGTGGTGTTCTTGTTATTCTGTGTAGTATGAAGACCAGTACAGTCATTACTGGGTCTCAAAGACAGTTTCAGTGAAGGCTGGTGACTTCAAATCAAAGGGGGGCTGCAGGAGAGAGCTGAATGGGTAGGGCCAAAGGGAAGGAGTGTGGCCAACTCAAAAGGGGCAGAGCTATGCTCAAAGCCACAAAAACTGGGACTTTAATTAAATACGCTGCCCTGGGTGCCAAACTGCCATTATGAGAGTCCAATCAAGACAAAATGAAGTGGAGAAGAAAAACAATATTTCAATGCATTGGCTACATGACAGCTTACTTAATATCTAGATGGAAACAAAGAGGTTGTGAGGCATGAAAAAATAAATTACTTTTTAAATACATTATTGGAATGCCAGTCAAAATCAAGTATAAAAAAAACAAGCAACACTCAACTCAAACCACTTCTCTATGCACTGCAGTTCTAGTTATAATTTATATTCAGCTTTATAAAAGTACTAAGTACCATGCTGAAAGTAGCAATCTCTGAGTTACCGATTACCCCCACTTGTAAAAATGTTTCTTATCCAAAAAAGACCTGCTGCCTGAGAGCAACTATCTACTTGTTTCATGGGGAAACATGGTCAAAGTAAAAAAATGAACAGCAAACAACAAACTAGCTCAAGATAAATTGCTTAAAGGATTACTGCATAGGTCATGGACCACACATGATAGATTGGCATTCTGTTTAGTTTACGGGTAAAGCCTGCAAAGATGACTGCAAGTCTCCAACAAATGTAATGCGCTTCTGAAAATACTGTAATCCTGTCCTTTATTACAAATATTGTCATATGCATTTCAATATCTAAGGCTTATACGTTATCTAGTTATGTAAATATTCTCTGCATGGCAACAACAAAATGTCTTTCAGTGTTGATAATTATTTAACAATATGCTTATTAAAGCTTACTTGCATCTTACAATCTCAGACAAGCTTAGCTGATGGTCATTAAAGCATTGCTACTTAAACACAGAGCAACAGGCACTGCAACAACATAGATTTCCTGAATGATAAGAAACATAAATCAACAGTATAAAATTATGACAGAAAACCAGAACATTCTGCAAAATCAAGGCCAGAAGAAAAGCCACTGTAGTACTTGTGGCTACCTTGGATGGGGATACTTTGCCCACTTACACTGCATAACTACTCCTTGCCTTGCTTGGACACATCCGGAGTCACTACATGGGGGAGTGGGGTACAACAAGTATGTCACCATTTGAAATGTTTCTGGCTGATGGTGGCAGCCCTGACACATCTTTCATACCTCTCAACCTTAGAGCAAGAAATCTGGAAAAAGCCATTAGCAGAAGTGGGACAAATGCCCAAAAATAAGGACATTTTTAAATATTGCTCTTATAAACTTAGAACAATAATAGAATAGTAGGTCTTGCATTAGTATGAATTTTCTGAAGGATTTGAAATCTGAACCTCAAATGTCTGTCATTATTTTCTAATTTCAGTCTTTAATGATTTGCCAACAATTTTTCAGAAAACCACAATTTTATGAAAAATGGACCAAAAATGTGATGCATTAATATAAAATAGCCACACAATACACTTGGGAACCTGTCAAAGATAGGACAATTTTTTTGTTTAATATTAGTACTGTTAAGTTGAGCAGCTGACAAAATAAGAGAATCTACATTCATTTCTGAAATAAAAGTAATCTGTAACTCCGATCATTGCAATTATTTATTAATTTATTAATTGTAAACCCTCCATGTTTCTTCCAAAATTGCAATTTTGTGGAGGGGTTATTAGGGGGAAAGGAACACTTTGAGCCAAAATTGGGGACAGTTGAGAGGTTTGGATATACTTAATTCTATAAAGCAATTTATTTGCCTGTACCTCTCAACCTCTTAACGCAGGAAATCTGGACAAGGCCAAATATATTGGGGGAACAAACAAACAGTACTAAAAATTGCTCTTGTATAAACTTAGACAGTTGATAGAATAACAGATCTTGCTTTAGCATGCATTTTTCTGAAGGGTATGCAGTTTGAAACTCAATGTCTATCATTATTAAGTGACTTCATTCCTAAATGGTTTGCCAGAAAACCAGAAATTTTATGAGGAACAAACTAAAAATAAGAAGGAAAAATCCATTCATTCTGTGAAAATCTGGACAGTTGAGAGGTATAGTTCAACCGGGAGAATTGTGCAGCAGAAATCCTACACGACGGACTTTGCTCCTTAGGTGTGGACAATAAGTACCCCCCCCCAAAAAAAAATAAATAAAAAATGAAGAGCTTAGAGAAGTGATTGCTTCAATCTGGCTTCATCACTTTAAGTAGCATTCAGACTCAATCAGTGAAAATATTCAGTAACAAAAAAGTTTGTGCTTATAGACAGTTGATTTAACTGGTTCCTAATCAAACACATCCAACCAAGAACTGGGAGGGGGCATACCTGAGCTGATCAGATAATCAATAAACACCATCCTGATTGTATTAAATTATATTCCTTGTATAATATAGTATAGTTGTTAGAGGGCATTTCAAATTTATTGTTTTGAACATTTTTCCAGTAAACAATGAAACAAAATGCATGCACCAATAATAACAAAACTGCCCAATTCAGAACATTTCCATCATAAAAGTCTACTCAAACTTCTACAATGCACCAGTATCAGTATATATGCACAACCTCTGCAGAAGTAAAAGTTATCTAAATAATTCCACATTAAAGACATCTGTAACTAATGAAGAAGTTGCTGCTAGCAAACAACTTTATATTTCATTGTGTCTTCTGCAAATAAGTGCCTGCTGCCCTTGAGGAATAAATTGCCTATGTTACATTAAAAAAAATATAAGGTAGTAATATTGCAATAGGGAATGGATGTCAAGCTAATAACAGGTTTGCAGTTACTAGGTATCTCCGCCAAAGAGGACATTTTCAGGACTCTAGCATCCACCCCTTTAAAAGTACAACACAGTACAGTATCAGCAATGCATCTAAATACTGTGGGAGTAGAACTCACAGCCCTCTGCATCAAAAGCAAGTATTCAACTTGTTATGCAAGCAGACTCAGCATAAGCAGCACTAAACTTCTCTTCCCCTGAAGCTCTCAGCTCCTAGTAAAATCCACTCAACTGTATCTCCCAACTTTGCAGCACAAGAAATCTGGGAAAAGGCAAAATTTATGGTGGTGGGGGGGGCAAAATCCCAAAAACCAGAGACACATTTTAAACATTGCGTGTATATTCTCGGAAAGTTGCAAAAATAAAATGTTGTGTTACCACGATGTATTTCACTGCCAAGTGCTGAACCTAGGACCTGTGCACTACAGTTAGAGCAACGTACCACTATGCTAAATCAGCTGTTTCTTGAAAGACAGGAAGACTGAAACTTAAATGGCTATCATTTAGTGAATTCAGTTCTCACCATAGCTCTCAACCACTTAGCACAAAACACCTGGACAAAGCCAATAATGGAGAATACAGCCCCAAAATCAGGGATAAATTTCAAATACTGATCTTATAAATGCAGAAAATTGCTAGAATAATAGTTTTTTGTGTTACCATGTATTTTCTGAAGAAGCACAAAACACCTGGACAAAGCCAATAATGGAGAATACAGCCCCAAAATCAGGGATAAATTTCAAATACTGATCTTATAAACACAGAAAATTGCTAGAATAATAGGTTTTTTGTGTTACCATGTATTTTCTGAAGAATATGAAGTCTGAAATTCAAAGGCCTTTCATTATTTAGTGAATTTAATCCTACACTGATTACAAAAATCCAGAAAACCACAGATTTTTATCAGGAACAGAACACAACAAAAATATGAGGCAAAACTCTGCACAGTTTTCACAAGTGGTGGTGGGTAGGGAATTCAGGCTCTGGCTACCTGTACCCAAGGTACAGGGTTTAAGCCTGAGTAACTGTAGCCACCAGGTGTATTTAACTAGGCCATTTCACACACACACCAGTACCTGTATATTCCCTTACAGCTTTGTTCCAAATCCAATTCCCTTGCATTCCTATATATTCCCTTGCAGCTTCATTCTGAACCCAATTCCCTTGAAGCTAGAACACCAAATACAAATTCCCTTCCTGGAAGCCAATCAGTAATTATCCATCCACGTACTTGACTGTAGACATTGCAGTCCAATCCCCTTCCAGTCTATGTGGTTTCAAACTGCATAGACTTCTGGGCATTTGTACACTAATGTTTTCTCTTCGTAATCTGGACTGGTTAAGCAATAGTCCAGATAGGAACTTGCCGAGCACACATGCTCAGTTCCGGGACTCACAGCTAATTATTTTAGAATTCTGTTTTCTTTCATTTTACAGCTGGGGGGGGGGGGGCAGCAGTCCTGCAGTCAAATAGCACGAGCTGTCCCTGTTGATAATGAATCTGTTTTTTTTTTATCAAAGAAGTTCATCACATAACTGCATATCCTAGTTCCATTTTTTCTGACGCCATTTTTCAGAGTATGCTAATGTTTTTGATAACAGAGCAGATTTGGTTGTTACCTTGGAGATTGTGGACCTATATGAAGAAGGCCTTGTGATTGTCCTTAGTGGATGTGGCCAATTGGGACTAGAAGTTAGCCTTAGCAAATTTCACCAGTGACCTTATTTGCTTGTTCAGACAAAGGAGAGGCTGCTTCCAACTTGTTACCTGCTCCTTCTTGGTCCTGGACAGTACATTTTTCCTTTTATTATAGATTTTGTTTTTTTGCTGCTGTCCATTAAGCAGGTTTACCCTTCCTTGAGGAAGATGATTTTGTTCCATCAGGTATTGCTGAGTCCATGCAGCCATGTAGGTGCTCATATAGTTTTTTTGGTGTAGGCGTGGACATTAGTGCTAGTTCCAACTGAAGGGAAGGTGGCTGTGAAGCTGCTTATACCTGTTGTCAGGTGGTTGTAGTCAGCTTTGGAAAAGTTTTTTTTGTTTGACCCTGACAGGGAGGGGGGTGAGGGGAGATGGTAACTTCGAAAGTGATCGCTTTATGGTTGGATCTTACCAAGTAGGATGACACTGTAGGGGTGCTATAGTGGCTATTCATGTTGGTTAGTACCAGGTCCATGATATTTTCACCTCTCATGGGGGTGTCAACCAGGGGGTGTCAACCAGCTGATCCAATGCATTGGCAAAGTTGAGGAATCTCTGGGCATTCATGCTTGGGCTAGAATAGGCCTTCTACTCTATGGTTGGGTAGTTAAACTGACCAAGGATCAGGGTAGATGGCTGAAAATTGATGGATTCAAGTAAGTCCAGATAGGTGGAGTGAGCATCCTGAGTCATGGTTGGGGGTCTGTAGCTAGCTATGATTTGAATAGGTGTTTTGTTAACAGTTAACTGCACCCTGAGTGTCTCCTGTGCATCATACTGTTTGACCAGCTGAAGGTGTGTATGTCTTTGATAAATATTGAAACTCTACCTCCTTTGGCTTTGTACCCCCTCGGTTTGGGATCTGAATGTATGGCAGGACAAGTAACCTGCTAAGGCTGGGGTGCTCTCTACAGCTTTGAACCAGGTTTCAATGACTGCAAAAATATCAGCATCTTCTAGGTTGAGTAATGCTTGCAATGAGTGCAGTTTCATGTTAAGACTCCTAGTGTTTAGCAGCATAACCTTTAAATTTCATTTAGAAGAAATTTTCACATTGGCAATTTTGTCCTCATGACTTTGCCTAAAAGTGGCACTATGGGGAGTCAAGAGCCTTTGCCAGAAGCCTGAAGCACAGGGGAGACAGGTGAAGGCCATAGCTGGTAAAGCATTGTGGTTTGTCAATCATGTCCTCCCAGGCTGTTAGGTACTGGATCACCTTGGAATGACACCAGAAACTAAGCCAATTGTTAAAGTCAGTCATTTTCTGTTTGTACTGAGGCATCATTCTGGGTGACAGTAGGATGCTAGGATGCTGCTTAAGGCTAGGGAAGCTAGGGACATACCTGCCTGGGACAAATATTCAGTGAGATCATCATGTCTCATTTAATATAGTCCAGACAGGTACTTCTGAAGTCATTCACCCTAATATGGACTATGACAGAGTCATAATAGTACCTGTTGTTGAGAGACTTGAGTGTGTGTGTGATATGGCAGATTCTAGCACCTGACAAGCAACTTACTGTGACTTTCTCCTTGTCTAGCCTGGTGAGGGGCACATCTGTGTGTCTCATGCTAGAGATTCCTATGACTAGTATGGCAGGTTTGTGGCTGGGCCTTAGAGACTGTGAGACACAGGTGTGTGTACTATGTGTGATGTTTGGTGTTGTGGGTTGTGATGTGCGTGTGCATTTTTGCCTTGGAAGTCTCTTTTGTTTAGGCATGCTTTTGTTGAGAACCTCTGCATATGTGGGAGTGTGTTGTGCAGGTCTGGGTGGTGTTACATGTGTGGTATTTGCAGTGTTTGAGCAGACAATCTTCTCAGTGATAGATGTACTGACTTGTGATTGAGCCAGCAAGGATTCTAGGTTCTTAATGTAATTGCATCTCTCACGTATTGTTTTCCTAGATGGTAGTAGTAGTGGGTTGTCTGTGTGCATGAGGCAGTTGCTACACTGTCTCAGGATGCTCATATCAACCAGACTAGCAAGAGAAACCATAGGAAATTGTTTGTCCATGGTTGTCAAAATCTGTGGAAGAGATGTCAGTCATAGCAGAGTGGGTACTATCTGAGGAGAATAAATATAGATGTGAGTAGGGCTGGATAAAATCAATACAGCTGCAACAGAAGGCCTCACTTACACAGGAGTGCTGGTAAGGGAAAAATGCAGCTGAGATACCTCACAAAGGGTTAAAACAGCACAGCAGTGGTGTGCGACACGCAAACAAGTGCAAACCCATGGAAACACAAAGTTTAAGTACCATAAAAATGAAAGTAAAATAGAAACACTGGACTTGACTAATCAACCCTTGTCCCTGAGCTCTTAGCTAAACACCCTATGCCAGACCAGTTCCAACCAGTTCACTTACTCCCACTAAGGAATCACACAAATAGATCTGGATACAACAAAACCTGTAACCAGACTATGCTAAAGATATTTAAACTCTGTTTAGGTCAATTTAACACAGGAGAAAAGATACACACTTAAACACCAGAACAGTTCACACAGTTAATTTAAAAGTAAAACAGTGAAAATATACAGTGCAGATGTAATGCAAGTTAATAAAAAATCACAGTTAATCAAGTACAACTGCAGTATAAGTCAGAATAAATTGAAATAAAATAGCACTTAGTTTAATAGAGTCTCTCAGTAGCTTTGAAATCAGAACAGGGTAGATGCAGAATGTACACTGTTATAGCTTGACTAAAACAAACAAGTACCAGAAAACAAAAGTAAACTGGAATCACTGGAATTGACCAATCAACTCTTGTCCCTCAGCTCTTAGCTAAACACCCTATGCCATACCAGTTCTAACCAGTTCTCTTATTCCCACTAAGTCCAGGCAGGCCCCAGCCAAAACAAGATGGCATAGCAGGAAAAACAGGAATCACACAAACAGATCTGTAACCCAACTATGCCAAATATATTTAAACTCTGTATAGGTCGATGTAACACCAGAGGACAAATGTACACTTACTTATAACAGCAGAATCAGTTAATTAAACAGTTTAACAGTAAAATTGTGAAAAAAATGCAGTTCATATGTAATGCAAGTTAATAAAACAGCACAGTTAATAAAATACAAGTGCAGTATAAATCAGAATAAACTGAAAAATGGCACTTAGTTTTGTAGATTCTCTCATCAGCTTTGAAATCAGCACAGGGTGTTGCTTAGCTATGAAAATAGGGAAGCGTTTTCTATTATTTGTTTTCTGGCTAGACTTCCACATGTTTTAAGCTTTACTTATGAGATTTAGTAGTGCTCTTTCCTCATAAATTAGTCACTTTCCTTAATACTGGGTTGCATAATCTTGAGATTAAGAAAAAACTTGGATTTATAGTATTAGTTTTGTGAGGAGCTCAGCACCATGGTTGAGATCTGTGATATTAAGGATCGGAGTCTAAAATGGTGGAGGATGTTCTTTAGACTGATGATGTTGCCATCAAAATAGAATCTGAATGATATTAGATTGGTAGGGACCTTTTTGGATGGGTACTAAAAGGAGAAACGGATAGGGTGGTGATCATTAAATTAAGGTGAATTAACTATACAATATAAGAAACTAAGGAGGATTTATAAGTAATTAGATCCAGCAAGAAGTGTTGTTGGGACTGAAGATTAGATTTAGTGGGTGATCCACTAATTGTGTACAACATAAATCAGTTAGAAATTCTGAAACATGCAGTTTCATACTCTATGTGTGGAGGCAAGCAGATGAATGTAAAAAGTTCCCAGCAGCTGCTAGATTTCTATTGCTGCTTTCAGTGAAAACAAAGTTATGTATAAGGTTTGTCAATGTGTCTAATGGGGTAGTGGGGTAGGTAAGCTACTGCTGTGTGTTAAGATGTATTTTTAGTAGTATGTACTTGGGCAAATAACCAGCTTTGTCACAAGTCTGAAATGGAAATTGCTTGAGCTAACAGCTGGATCCGAAGGAGAGCTTTGTTTAGTAGAAGGGCTGGAACCTGATCTGGCATAAAAGTGGCAGGTGTAACTGGTAAAGAGGTGAACCCACAGCTGTTGGACATGCTACACTTAGAGAATTCCAAACCCTCACAGCCACATCCTACAGGGATCCAAATCCTGTCATCACAATGAACAATACATGCTGGAGGGATGTGTTCCTGACCCAGAGACTCCCCAGACTCTGGAATAGATACCCACACATGTTAATCCGAGTGCCCCTTTGGCCCTCTTCAAAAGGAACCTGAACGACTGGAATGGAGATAGGACATTTACCCCGGAGGTCATGTCAGCTGCCCTGCTAGACAGGGGTGCAGGGGAAGTATATATTGTGTGAAGTCATAGCCAGAGAAATGTCATGTCTAGGCATGTATAGGCCCTAGGGCCAATAGCCTAGAATCAACGTATAACCCTATGAACATATGAACTACACCTTCCATTGCCCAACCTTGGCAAGGCTGCTGATGTCTTCACTTTAAAACACACCTTTGGGGAAGAAGTAATCCAATAATCTCCGTGGTGTGTCCTATAACAGCATAATGTTGTAGTGTGATATACTAATTCGGTAGGGATTCTGTTCCCAGACATGGCAAGTCTGGATGCTTGTGTGTGTGTTTGTTTGTCTGTGTAGGGAGCAATGCTATTGAGGCCATTCACAGTCAATACATCATTGATTGCCCTTCTTTGGCAAGCCTGCTGATGTCATTTACCTTGAAATACACCTTTGGGGAAGGAGTAGCCCAGTAATCTCCATGGTGTGTGCTATAACTGAATAATGCTGTAGTGTGATGTACTAGTTAAGTAGGAGTTCCAATCCCAGACATGGAGACTGTGAGACTCGGTGTCTACATTTGTCATTCATATCCTGTGTGGAGGTGGCTGTGAGTGTATAACAACTGGAGTCATTGTGGAGTGAGTTTTGCAAATTTTTATATGGTGGGCCTATTATATGTCACACTGTCCACCTTACAAGTATAACAGATGTCAAACAGAAGAGAGGCTGGGGTTGACAATCCATACCCTACATGTGACATCAAGGCCAGGCGAACAATTTAGGCAACCCTTGTATTACCCAAAGAACTCTCTCAACCCATGTCTCATAAACAAACACACTCGGCTAGGCAACAACTGCTTTGCTGGTAGTTCCCTGCATATTGCCCACAGATAGTAACCGTGGCGTGATTGCAGTGGACTACAGAGGCCATGGCACCCTGTCCCATCACTACAATAGGCACATAATTGCAGACAGTGCACCTTCACTATGTTCCCCACTGTAAGCCTGCATCAACTGTAGTGCCATCACATGTAACCCACAAAAGACATATATGCCTTAAACACATGCCCTGTATGGACAGATGCCACTGACACCAGGCAATACCTGTATCATGCTGTCAATGTAGGTGCAGTGTCAACCTGGTGTCCATTGCCAGTTCCCACCACATGAGGCCAGGAATGGCACATCTGATGATAATCTGTGAACAGAACATGGCCCAGACACCCCAGATACAGTTCCACATGTCACAGAACATGCAAGTGGGATGTGTGCACATCCCAGACACTGTCCATGTCATGGACTATAGAACACATACATGGCAAGCATTGCACAGCACTGGCCATGCACAATAGTAATCCAGATGACTGGATGGTGAATATAATACCCACCTGTGTGGGCCAATCCAGACACTGCAGCCCTGAGCCACAACGCAGACCATTGTCATGTGGCCTGATGCCAAGTTATACCCTTCACCTAGCCTTGTACAGCCTTCTGGCACAGTCATCCACTACACACCTGTGAAGCAATGCACCCATGCATGTCAGTACTGGCACCCTGTGTCTGTATGTGCAGAGTGTAATGATTTCAACCCCATTCACACTCACTACACCTCCCATTGGCCTACTGAAGTATGCCATCTGATGTCAGACACCTTCACATACCCTTTGCCCATATATCATCCTGATAACCCCTGTGGTGCATGTGATACCTGCATATTACTGTATTGTGACAAACTAGCTAGTTAGGAAGTCTATTCCTGACCCTGCCAACTGTGTTAATGTGTGTGAGTCCCTGAGAGAGTGTGGCTGTATCGACATTGATACCTGTTCATGTGGACAGGCACATGTACTACACCTACCTTATCGCTCCAGTATCACCACTGCAGATGTCACTCACCATCAGATATGCCTTTGGACAGCTCTCTAACATGTAAGCTCTGTGGCGCAGGCAATAACTGCATAGACATGTGATAACAATACATAGTCAGGGGTTTGAAACCCCATAATGGTAAGTTTGTGACACAAACATGTGTAGGTTTTACTCTCCCACCCCCTCCCTGTCTTACTTTGTCTTTGTCTGTCTCTCTCATTCCCTCTCTGGTGGATGTGGAGAAGTACACCTGCTTTGCTTAGGCAGCAGTTTCTGTTTTGTAAGTGATGCTCATGATCAGATGATGGCCTCTGCACGAATTGCAGTCCCCAACTAGCTGATTGCATGTGGAACAGCTGTGGTAACATTCCCATAGCCAACTGCATGGAAACACACTCCTATAACTAGGAACATCATGTGGGTGTCGGCCCTTTTCATTCACTGTGAGCAGGACTTCATGTCGGTGTTTGGTAAACAGCATCACAGATGGTAGTGGGATATACCTCTAACAACATACACTGTGGAGATAGGCAAACAAACAGGAGGGGCATATGCCAGACATGACTACAGAATGTAAGTGTTGCTCTTCTGCATTTGGAGTAGTGTTGGTTTAACAGGGTGAGTGTGGATATGGCTGGTCTACATGATTTAATACCTGTCATGACAGTGTTATGTGTTTGAGGAAACTCCCACCTGTAGGGTTATCTGCAGACTGGGCAGTGTTTGGAGTCTTATGTTTCTTGTGTTACTCACAGATCACCTATCTTAAAACTACAGAAGCATAGTCTGAGGATTGCAGCCAGTACATGGTGACAGCCATGAAAGTTACTGACTTCATATCCCTCATAGGACATATGTCACAACAAACCCTGTTACAACAGTAAATGTATGAGAGTATCACAGCAACATGCCAATATTGGCCAAGTGTTTGTGGCTCCAGCCACAATTCTGTCAACCTTTGTTCATATGTCATGCAGTAAGAAGTGCATATGTTCTGTACACCATTATTTGTTGACATCATACCTGATAACAAACCAGTCAGATATCAGACTGATAGACATGTTATGTATAGTTGGGGTTATTTCTGAGGACATAACCTGGGCATTCTGCAGTTGTGTATACAGTACTGGGGTTTGTGTACTTATGGTGATTGTTGACAGTATGTCAATTGCGAATACGTACCTTGGCCTGTGCACAGACTGTGGTAGATGCCATTGTTCTTGGTCTTGTTCTATCTGATGCTAAATGCTGCTCCACTGTATGGTACCCTACCGGCTCACATGTTTGTAGGGCCAAACACACACGTGTCCTATACCACAGACAGGCATTGGACCACGCTGTGTCGTGACCCAGTTTATGTAGGGTTAGTGTGTGATTGGCACATATGAGGATGGTGTTTATCAGACAGTCCATATAGTGGCATATCATATGTGGCTATGGCTGTGTTCACATTGGTTGTGGGTATGCACTTTCTCACAGGTGCCTGTTACTCTGTCATGTGACATGCCTGTAGGGCCTGCTATATTTGCAGGTACATGTGTATTCCCCCATACAAAATGTAGTTCAGTGTTGTGGCAATCTGCTTGTAGTTTGCACAGTGCTTTGTTGATAGGGTTAAACAGGGTGAGCTTCATAAAGATATCAATTCTGTCTGCAATAAATTAATCACCCAAACTAACCCTCAGTTTTTGGATAAAGTTTTAAGTGACATTAATAATAAATTAATTGGTCATGAGGAGGAAATAATGGAAAGTAAAAAGAAGAAACTAGTATGTGACACCCGTGATTATGACAATGGTAAACCCTTCCTTTCTAGAACCAATCGGAAAAGAACTTTTCGTCATGTGTCCTTTGAACAAGGAAACACACAGACTGAACAACATTCCTTTTCATCGGCTGTGTCCACAGGTGAATCAATTTCTTCAGGGAAAAGTGGCAATGCTCCAGTAAACAATGCTACTAATTTCCCTTTTTTCCTAAACCTCAGAACTTGGAGGGTATGCAGCAAACTTTTCGGAACTTCAATAACGGCCATGGAGGGTTTAATTCACAAAAGCGGCAACGTGAAGGACAATGTAATGGTAATGGGCAACAGTATAACAACCAACGTCCTCAACTTCAACAGTACCAATATTCAAAGAAAGGGAAGTGGTAACTACTTATCATATGTAGTTAATTTATCTGGACAGTCATTGAGTGATGTAGAAATAGCTATTTTAGAGTATGGATTGAAGTTTATACCCACTGTGATACCTCGTTTACATGAAATTAAATGTGATGTTTATAGATTTGTTAGAAAGCTGCAGTTGAAATGTTTTTTCATACTAAAGATGAAATGTTTACAGATTGTGAAGTGGTTGGTGAAACTGCTACTTTATCTGACAATGAAAGCTTTTATTCATGTACTTCTTATGAATTGGTTAATGCATATTATAGGTTTGATACCAGTAATATCTAATCATAAATTTATACCTGTTATTAGTAATGATATTATTACAGTAAGCCGCGGTGGTGCAGTAGTAGCGTTGTTGCCTCACAGCAAGAGGTTTTCCCATTAGATTCTTGGCTGGAGCGCCTTCTGTGAGGAGTCTGCATGTCCTCCCTGCAGTCGAGTGGCATTCGAAAGACATGCATAGAATGGGCGTGCCTTTGTTGAAAGTTGGGCATCGAGCTGGCACCTCTGCACCCCCAAAAAAAAAAAATCTACTGCCAATCATTAGCGGACCGGAGTTCCGCTGTGGCGACCCCTAACTGGGAAAAGCCGAAAGCAGAAGATTAGTAATGAAATTATTAAATTATTTTATCAAATGTTGAATTTTTCTGTTGCTCTAGAAATAGATATTTTTTTAAAACAAATAAATAATGTTGATTATAATCTTACTAGGGTGGAATTGGTTGCTTTGAAGAATCTAAGGGGAAATAATAATTTGATTTTCAAACATGCTGACAAGGGTAATAGATTGGTGGTTCTAAATGTTTCTAACTATTTGGAAATGCGTTATGTACATCTAAATGATGTAAACGTATATGAAAGAGTACATTTTTCTGTGTATGTGTTAGCTCAGGAACAGTATTTGGAATTTATCAATAAGGGTGTAAGGTTAGGATATTTTTCCAGGGAGGATGCCAAAAAGAAGTTTAATATAGACCAGGCCTGTATGGCCTGTTTTTATTGTTTGCCTAAAATACATACAAATTTGAAGCATCCCCCTGGGTGCTCTATTGTGTCAGGTAAACAATACTTTTTATACAATATGGGCTGTTTATTACATCATTTATTACTACCAAAAACTTTGTCCTTACCTGCTTATGTTAAAGATGTGTTTGATTATTTAGAGATAATTAAGAATGTGCCTTTAAATGAAAATATGTATTTCATCACACTTGATGTTAGTAGCCTCTATACAAATGTTTCCCATACATTTGGTATGGAGGCAGTAAAGTTTTTTCTAGGATAATGCCCTGCTACTGAATTTATTTTGGAATTGTTGTAGTTTTGTTTATGCAATTATTTTTTTTGAATTTAATAAGGAAATATTTAAACAATTGCGAGGTACAGCTATGGGGGCAGCATTTGCTCCCTCCTATGCAAATTTGAGTATGGGACTATTTGAGTATGAATATATATATATATATATATATATATATATATATATATATATATATATATATATATATATAAAGCTGACTTTTATGTCAGGTTTGTTAAACATTATGCCCATTTTATAGATGTCCTTATTTTATTGTGTGAGGGTGGAGAAAATGAAGTGGACAGTTTTGTGGACTTTTTAAAATGAATAGGTTTGGACTTAAATGTGATGGTATACAGCAAGGTAAACAAGTTTCTTTTTTAGATGTAGACCTTGATATTTCTAATTGTTGGGCCTACATACTAGGGTACATAGAAAATTTGAGGGTGATATATACTATCTGAAAGCTACGAGCTGTCATCCCCCACACACAATAGATTCTTTACCTTTTGGGGACTTAATTTGTATACATAGATTATGTAATGTTCATTCTGAGCTAAGAGGAAATTTTTAATACCTGTAATAAGTTTTATAGTAGAGGTTATAGCAAACAATCCATCTCTAAAGCAGTTTCTAAAGTTAAGAATAGATGGAATGTATCATCTGTTATGCCATGAAAATATGATAACTTAGTGAATTTCAATATGGATATATATTTTACTACTACCTATAGTCCCTTTAGTGATATATTGATTAATTTAGTTAAATATTATTGGAATTTTCTCCAGTCCAAAAAAGAAGTACATCCTTGGCTTCCTAAGCAACTTAAAATATCTTATAGGGTGGGAAGAATTTTAAAAAATATGCTAGTTAGAGGAAAATTTGTTATGCCTCCAGTGGCCTTACATCACAGTATTTTATATACAGGCACACAAATGTGTGGTAGGTGTAAGGCTTGTAAATATGTTGTAAATAATTTTGAATATATAAATGGAAGAATGTTCCAAAGTGGTAGGTAGTTTTAAATGTAATACACAAGTTATTATTTATGCTCTAAGATGTCCTTGTGACAAGATTTATATTGGACAGACTAAGAGAGCATTTAAAGTTTGATTGTTAGAACACATTAGGGACATAGTTAATATGAAGGAATCTAGTTCAGTAGCGATGCATTTTCAAGCTGTACATCAAAGGTCTGTGATGGGTTTACAAGGCACAGTATTAGAAAAAATTGATGAAGTTCCCCTTGATTCACATTTTAAAAATAAGTTACTATTTAAAGACGCACTTTATATTTTGAAGTTTGATACTTTAAGCCCTAAGGTATTATGAATTCAGAATTTATCTGGAGAGTTTTATTATAGTTGGCAGCTATATTGCATTAAGAATTTCAATTGTTTCTAATTAATTAATGTATCAAATGTATGAATTGTTTTATTGGATTATTGGTTATGATATATATACATGCAGTGTTTTTTTTTTTTTTATCTTCCTTAAAGGCTTGTAGCCGAGACGTCAGGAGCAAGTGCAATAAAAGATTTGGTGGTCACTGGTTTGTTGTTATGTTCACATTTCTATATTTTTTTTGTGTGGTTTGCTATTTGTCCACATATATTGGTCATATCTCTGCTGTAGTCCACAGGATCAGTACTGTGCTATCAGTGGTACTGTACTATGATGTCCTTAGGATGTCTGCCAGTAACCTATGGTGCACGTCAAAAGCAGATATGACCTCCTACACACAACATGTCTGTTAAGACAACCCCTGTTACAGTAGCAACAGTCTACATATATACCTGCAATACATACATGGCATCCCCTTGCACTAAGAGGTTGAGACTATTGGTGCTGAGGTACATGTGTGTGTGTGTGTGTGTGTGTGTGTGTGTGTGTGTGTGTGTGTGTGTGTGTGTGTGTGTATATATATATATATATATATATATATATATATATATACATAGACATATACATATCTACATACATATATGGATATATATATACACACACACACACACACACACACATATTGTTATGGATATCTACATATATATCAACATAAATAGGTATATCTGTTTAGATATATATGCACATATACTTATGGATATCTACATGTATATCAACATAAATAGGTATATTTGTACATATATGATGTACACACACACATATATATATATATATATATATATATATATAAATGGCCATATATATATATATATATATATATATATATATATATATATATGTTGCACTATACAGATGTGTATAACTACAAATATATGAATATATATCTGTATGTACATGTAGACATATATCTACATATGTATATGTATATATCCATATCCTTGTCATGTGTCAACATTACTGTTGTGTAGGCCTTCCCATATGCATCACATCGTATATATCGGACATGTGTATATTTAGATATAACAACATATGTGATGCAACAGTAATATTACTAACAATTAATACACAATTGTAGAAGTCACAGCAATTGTTCAATACTATTCAATATGTGTACTGACAGATATATTGGAAAAACAACAACTGTCTTCACAGCTGCCATGGCGTAGTGGTTAACTGCTGTGACTATAGTGTACAGGGTCCTGGGTTCAAGACCTGCAAGGGCTGTTTATTTTGTTGCTGGGCAAAACAAGGGCTGCTGGATAAAGAGTGATTAAGGCACTTTTGAGCAGCTTTAAGCATGTTTGTGCAGGTTTGTGTGAAGCTAAGCGGTGCTAATGCATGGTTAAATGTACGGGCACTTACACCATGTAGGCTTCACTTACCAGTGCACAAATGTGCTTAGCTGTTATATTGCAGCAATGCTGACACCTGCTAACCATGGCTCAACCCTGGTAATCAGTGCTCACATCCCAGTCTGATAACATAGCAGGGTAATGACATCTGTAATAAGTGTATGCAATGCCATGTACAAAACATGCGTCTATGTGCCAACATTACAGTAGCAAGGGGTGTGAGTGTCATGTCTGAGACACTTGAGTATATAAGACCTGTACATCACTTTTATCCATATGAATGTGTTACATACAGGGGTAGTAACCCAGGTTACATGCAGTCACACTGGCATGTAGTGTATCATGCCATTACTACCTTTGACAGTTCTTTCCCAAGCAAGAGTAGATTGCCAAATGTAGTACTGGCACCAAGCACCCCTGCATGCATAGATGGCTTCTGAGGCCTCACTGTCATGCTCCTGTGTACATCCCCTACTGGATAATGATCCGACATGTGGAAAGTAACTGTAGACTACTGTCTGTACAGCACATGTCAGTGAGGGCTTCTAACATGTAGTTATGACATACATATTGTTGTCAGACTTCTATCTGTTGACACATTCATCCTACTGCATAGCTAGTTGGCAAGCTTATGTCTGTCAGTCCCTGTACAGATGTGCAGATGGCAGGTATCCAGCTTGGATATGTGCAGGCAACCTATGCTTGACTGACACTGACATGTCTGCCCAGCTGTGTTATAACTGGCATAGATAGGACACAACACCCTGTATGCACCACATGCCATGGGCACCTACACTACACTACCACAGTCAACAGAACATGCTTGGGTACAGGTCTCCAACATAGACACTAACCATGTTTTGTAATAAATGTTTCATACATGTCAACTGGATCACCTCAGTGGTCATTTGCAGGAGGCACCCATTGTGTTGGCTGATGCATGTTCACTCTAAGGGTCACAACAGTGATGTCTGTAGATAGATTGCCTGCTGGCACATGGAAGGTGGCATGATACCACTGTACACACATACCCTACACTTCCTATCTCTCCATGGACAATAGCCAGGTACACACCTATGACCACCTGCAGCAATGCACCCCAGTACCGACAAATGTATACGTGTGCATTACTGAGGATATCAGTGTCTGTGTGTTAGTACACTTATAGTTGGGAATACCATGAGGGCCTTCACAGCCACGGCAACATCCATTGCCATAGTTAGATGTGGCTGCTGCTGTATCAGACATTACATGTACCCTCTTACGCTCCTCTCCCTAATGGCTACCTGAGCCTTGCAGTGCCAGCACAACAGTGTTGTACAAATGGGTTGATAGGCATGGGATACGCACTGAGTTCTGGCAAGTGTGTGTGTATGTGTGCATATCTGTAGGGTATAGCATTACGAGGCCACATACTCCTATTACAATGCACATTGCCACACAGTATTATGGATAGTGATGTTGCTGCCCATAGGTGAGGCATGACAATGCATTACCCTACTAGGCCTGTGGCATGTGTATTAGATGCATATCCCTGTAGTACCATTGTTGGGATGGGCAATGGGTTGTATCACAGTCGTGGTCAATGTGTGATGGTGGGTATGTCAGAGTGTCATTATGGGTTCCAGTATGTACAATATCCACAGTGGGGTGTGGGTGTTATGTACACTGTCATTACTTCATGGTACCCCTGGTACATGTCCCATGTACCACTGTATGGTGACCAATGTCACCATCAACCATACAGGTAACTGATACTACAACTCAGCCTAGTTATGCATTTGCTGTGTACAGCCTACCTGTAACATACTGGACACACTGAAAAGTTAGTCAGCACTGATAGGCCCAGGTCTCTCGGATGTGTGTCTGCCTGTTATGTGTCTGTTAATGTGTATATGATGGCATGTTGCACTATGTATTGTCCATATACAACCATTACATCCCCATTACCATACTGTACATAGTCTGGGGATGTTCTGCATGTAACATGTATCCTGGAACACACCTCATCCTAAACGCTGTTTGGTGTGTGCAATGAAAGCCACACACATAAGTAGCACTACATACCTAGGTAGGGGTCTAGTCCCAGGGTTGCCAAGTAAGAGTGTGCATGTATGTGGATGGATCTACATCAGGTTGCTGATTATACATGTCCCAGGGGGTCACCTATCCATGTGGCACAGGCAGTAACTGCTATACAGACCTGTGACATGTGTTCAACTGTACCCAGGATATGTACAGCCATGGTGTCACCACAGTACCATACCCCTTGTGAAATATGACTGCAGACCATCCTCCTGCTGACACATGTACTCCTACAATGCAAATGGATAACATTATGGAGACCACAATCACTCAGTATTACAAACAGCTATAATGCATCATGGCTGGACAGCTACACTACCTGACATGTAAGTATTAAACGTTAATGCTGACAACATGTTACACAACATTACATTGGTACACTGTAGTACAGTCAACTTGTGCATCAGAACCATATTAGCCTGTCCCTGAATCGATGTTATGGATGACAGGGATGTGGCACAGATATCATCATATCCACAGGGTGTGTTGGTGTGCCAGAGACTGAGGGTGGGCCATACATTTGACACCATGTGTGTGAGTGAGGGGTGTAGTTAGCTGATATGAGCATGGTGATGTGGTGTGTGTAGGTATAGGGATGCCCTAGGTCTGTCTGTATAGTGTGTGGGTATGCATGCACACAGTTTTGCCATGTGGCTGCCCTGTACAGGTGTTTCTTGGACAGCTGCAGACCATACCTGGCAGGTTGTGCAGTTCACCACTTCCGGCTATGGACACGCAGACTGTGCTTGGCAGGGGTTCCATGGGCATGTCCAGGTACAGGCCTTGATGTGCTACTCTCCCCTGATGATGACATATGTCACTGGAACTAGGTCCCTTCTGGGACTGGCAAGGGCCATGTGCACAAGGCCTGCTGTGGTGTGGTGTGGACAGTGCCCCCCCTGCAGTGCTGGGGCTGGTACTGCCACTACGGGAGCACCTTGGTATCTTTGCACATTTACCTAGACCACCAGCTGTTGGTGCTGCTGGCCTACGTCCACACAGCCATCACCCCACTCCCACCACATGTTCAAGCAAGGACAATCCATGGTCGATGAGGCCCACCATCTCACCAAACCATCTATCTAAGAACTTAGTATAATCACGGAGGGCACCTGCAAGTTCATGGAAGTTGTCACTTACAGATGAGAGAGCAGCCCAATGCAGCCTCAGACCCTGTCTGGTGTACAGTTCTATACATGCCTGTGCACCCATGACAGTCTGAAACTTGTGTCTGGTTGTACCAGTTGTGGCACTTCTGCCAGGGGCATGATGACCAGTGGCCCTCCCACGAGCACCCCAGTACATCTGCCTATGTGATGCCCTGCCGGACATCCAGCTATGCCTTCTGTGTCCAGACACAGCAGGCATAGATACCACACTCTCCTGTGCACTGCCACCAGCCACCAGCTATCACTCTGCTATGACCACTAGTGATGGGCTTTCTATAGGCACTGTGACTATGTGTGGGGTTGGGGTGACTAACAGGGGGATGTCAAACAATGGTGCAGTTTCAGCCTCTGACAACAGCGCCTGTGCCTCAACAGTCCTATCATCATTTTTGGTGTCTGTATGGACACCAACATCAGATTGCATGCAGGAGGGACCCTGACCCACCTCGCCACCTGTGAAGGGAAAACAAGACATGCACATTAAGACCTGTATGGCATTGCTCAACAGTACACACACACACACACACACACACACACACACACACACACACACACACACACACACACACACACACACACACACGCCCTGAAATTCCACAATACCTACCTGCCCCTGAGTTTACAGACAGTCTCAAGTTTATTCACGTAAGTTCCCCATCCTGCATTACACTTGGTATCATACACTCATTAATACCACTCATTAACTTATTCTTCTCAATGCCTACACAAGTGATCACAACACATGACCTGTTACTCCATTAACTCTTGATTGGAGTAGGTTTTACAAGGCCTCACTGCTATCATCCAGTGTTTACTCTGGGTATGTCCGGACATCATGAGCATGACCCCCATATGTTAGGGGCTGCTACATTCACTACTCAATAAAGTCACACACTGGAGTGTCATATGTAACTATTGCTCAGTAGATGCAAGATCTGCTGCTCATCAGTATAATATTTCTGCATTTTCTTGCTGTCTTTAAATAATTCTGCCTAAAATACAGATTTTTTGGCATTTCTGTGATTTAAAAAGCTTGTTACTGCTACATATTGTACTTATTTGCTGCCTGCACTTGAACTAAGTCATGTTTGTGTTTATATAATCTGTTTAACTGTTGTAGGCCATTTCTGTGCATTTAAAGTGTTTTTTTTATTGTATATACTTTATTTTCTGAAAAATACAAACAAAAAAACAAACAAACTAAAAAAAATATATTTGTTTCCCGCGTTTGTGAACCAGTATAGTCCCTTTTTCAAGTTATTGCTGAATTCAGCACTGTTACAAGTTTCTGTGTTGCCCATACCTTACTTGGATAGAAGGAAGTTTCTCTGTTCACCAGTGAGAGAGGGGAGCTTTGAGCAGCCTTTATGTCCTTGGAGGAGTGGTTTCAACCCAGAAGTTAGTAGTTTATTGGCCATTTTGGGCTAATTTCTATCTCTTTCATTTCCCTGCTATAAAACCCGCATTTGTGCGGTTTTGCGTGCCGGGCAGCACCAGTTAGCTAGGGTTAAACTATTTCCGGCTCCACCAAGTCTGCTGTTCAATTTTTCCCTTGGAACTAGACAAACTTTCAACTTAAGCACTCAAACCATTCATTTCACAGCCCAGCACTTGCTCAAAACTCATAGCAAGCACTAATTAATCCTAGCACTAGACCCCACTATACTGTCCAGAAGGGCAAGGCTCTCTATTTGTCCCTACCAGCCAATCAGTAAAACAACTCACTTTACCTATTCAGGCATGTTCAAAGGGCAGTTTCCGGTGTACTCTCCTGTCGAACTGGTGAATCTGGGCATTTTGAGGCAATGGTACAACTGCCTCATGTACACAGACAACCCTCTCCTCCTACCACCAAACACTAAAAGATGCGAAAGATGCAATTATACAGCCAAACTGGAGGAAAAGCTCTCTCAACCCAAGACTGGAACTGACAGTCAAGAGGAGAAGGGAAATACTTGCAACACACCACCAGTCTCACATAGACCTATTAAACCAACACTGGCAAAAAACACACATAAATACACAAAAACATATTTGGAGGCTCTAAATAAAAATCTGCGAAAGAAACAGAAACCTCCAAAGCAGACATCCAAGCAAACTCCACACTCCATCACAAACCATGAAACAAATACTTCACATAATCAGTGTGCCACGCAATCACAGCACTTAAAGCAAAATAGCATACCCAACACATTAGTAAAAGGTGACTCTATAGTCAAGCACACTGATGTCCCACTAACTAGGATGAACAACGAGAAGGTTACAGTTAGCTGCCTGTCAGGTGCCAGGATCTGCCACATAACACAAGCACTCAGGTCACTCCAGAACAAGTACAAATATGACTCTGTCATTGCCCATGTTGGTGTGAATGACCTGAGATGTACCACCCTGGACTACATGAAAAGAGACATAGAAGAGCTCTCTGATCACTTAGTCCAGGCCGGTATGACCCTGACCCTGAGTAGCATCCTGCCCTCATCAACAATGATCCACAGTATAAAGAAAAATTTATACATTTCATCAATTGGCTAAGTTTCTGGTGTCATTCAAAGGGGATCCAGTATTTGTCCATTTTGGGATGGCATGCTCGACAAGCCACGTTGCTTCACAAGAGATGGTGTGCACCTATCACCCTTAGGTTTTTGAATATTGGCCAAGGCTTTTGCCACCCCATAGTGGCTTTTTTAGGCTCAAAAGACAAACCCACCACCATAAATAGCACAAGTAACCAAAAACTGAGGGTAATGCTACTCAACGCCAGAAGTCTAAACCTCAAAATGCATACACTCGAGGCACACCTCAGTATGGAGAACATTGATATCTGTGCAGTAACAGAAACTTGGTTTAAGGCTCCAGAGAGCACCCCAGCACTACCAGGCTATAACTCATACCATACTTTTCGGCCACAGAACCCAGACCGAAACTGGACTATTACTACCCACATATGTTCTTTAACAGTGACACAACATCATGTTTAGGGAACAGTTGCCAGTAGAACCACCTCTCCCACCTCATTGGGCCATGTTACCAGGCCACATCACATGTGGGACCCACCCTGAGGCCTCCTCATCTACTGGACCAGCACTACCTTCAAGTGGAAGCACCTCAGGGGATGGTGCCCCCCCCCGGGGACACACACAGACATGATCCTGTCAGCCGAGGTCAGGTCCAGGGTCTGTTGCATAGAGCTCTCCACAGAGACTTGTGTGATGTGATACAGCACCTTGAGGCCCTCAGGGCACAATCACAGGGTCCACATGCTCCTCATCCTCAGCCTCCAGGCCAGGCACCTTCAGGGCCATGAAGCTGCTGTTGTGACTAGCAATGGGTGGGGGCCTTGTTCCCATTGTTTCTATATGGGGGCTCATGGGGCTTCCACATTGCAGACCACACCCACCATCCAGGGTTTTTACCCACCACATGTGTCATATACCACCCCTGTAGGCTGTTCTCTCTATCTACCAACCCAAACCACCTCCACAAATATAAATGCTATCCTTCCCCAAATTCCCATTCCCACCTTCACAGACAAGGGTAATGTGGTCCCAACAAGGGGTTCACATGTGACATAACTATCCATGTTGCACACACTTACAGCTGTATATATATATATATATATATATATATATATATATATATATATATATATGTGTTATTTGATATGTGTGTGATGTTCCCTCACACATAGCATGCAGCACTGTGATGGAAATATAGGGGACATGTATTTATATACATATGTGTGTGTATTTGCATATATATAGACATGTACACACACACACACACACACACACACACATATATATGTGTGTATGTATATATATATTATGTTGTATATATATATATATATATATATATATATATATATATATATATATATATGTGTGTGTGTGTGTGTGTTTATATATATGTGTACATATAGGTGTCTTTATATCTGCAGACATACATGTATATATACATACACACACACATATATATATATATATATATATATATTTATATATATATATATATATATATATATATATATATGTATGCAGATATCAGGTCCACAATCTCTAACTCTCCTTCCTGTACAGTTGCACTGTTCTGCCTTGCTACAACACAAACAGGTGCCACATATGGACATTGGGGGGGGGGGTATATATAGGGACAGATTGCAGGTAAGCCTATAACACACCTATGGCATTTCAGCATGCTACATTACATGTTAACTTGAGTGTCCTGCAAGTAGTGGGCTCTAGAACCCACATGTCCTTCATTATGGCATTAATTCCACCACCAGCTATTGGCCACAGTAAAATACATGCTTTCCATTATACAACACACACTATGATGGCTTACATCTTGTCAGTCAGTGCTGCTCTGCACAGTTGATGGGTATGGCCCACTACACACAGGGACAGACTCTATTGTCTATAGCAGTTGTTCAGCTGAACATCATTACAACACCACCACCTGATGGCACATATAAATAATTCCACATCATCTATCCTGTATAAACATTGAAACACCAAAAAGCTGATACTCGAACACAAAAGGCAACTGCAGTATGTAAAATAACTCACTTTATTCCTTAAGCACTAAGTTAGCTTTTCGTACGCACTGTGTACGAACTTCATCAGAGGGTAAATTAATTAGATAGCTACATCCTTTAAGTAACTTCCTGCTGATCAGCTGATGTTCCGTTACTTATTATATTAACATTTTAAACACTTTTAAAATAGAATAAAACAAATTATTTAAATAATTTAAAAACCAGCATCAATTCATAAACTTTTGGAAACCTTTTAAAACAAGCATCAATTAATAAGTTTCAAATAATGATTTTTTGGAATAAGCATCAAAAAATGACTTTTAGCAGATCGCTAAACTAGTAATAATATATTAGAACTTCTACTATTCAAATTAATGTTCCTGTATGATAAACATATATATCTAATATCCCAGAGTCATATTAAAATATGTGGGAACTAATATATCATCTGTTTATACAAACACAATACCTGTTTAAAAAATTGTGTAATAAATAAACATTATGTTGCTGTTAGCAATCCAACTATATACGTATTTACACAGTTTATAACTAGTAGAATTTAACAAAGTGTACCACAAGTATATATACACATGTTTATTTTAGAAAAGTATATTATACACTTATATAACAAATATAACAAATGTGTATAGAAATAAGTATATCATGTGTACATTGTCCCAAAGAGGTAAAAGGAAGGAGAAAGGGGGGGGGGGGTGGAAGGGAAAGAAAAGGAAGAAATTACCTTGTTAGGCTACGAAGTTTTAAAATAGGCATAATGGAACAGATATCATTTAATCCGGGTAGGCAATATGAAAATAATCTAATTTGCCAAATAAGTTCCAAACGTTCCAATTGTAATTCAATTGGTCCCCCTCTAATGTTTGGTATAAGTTGATCCAATATCCAAAATTTAAAATTATGATCTGGAAATTCATTAATATGCCTTGCAAGAGCATTCTCCCCATTACATTTTTTAATGTTATACACATGCTCATATATTCTATCTCGAAGTCTTCTAATAGTTTTGCCCACATAGAAACAGTGGCATATCTGACATATTGCCACGTATATAACCATCTTTGAATTACAGTTATTTTTGAATTTACTTCTTAAGGTAAATCCGTTTATTTTAATAATATGTCCTACATAAATGTATTTACAATAGGGACAATTGCCACATGTCGACATGTTTTTGGAACTTGAAGTTATGTTGGTATTATTATTAATAGTATCCAATATTTGTTTGAAGTTTTTATCGTGCCTTATTGTAATTTTGGGTCTGTCACCTAGTTTTGTTATTAATTCCTTATTTTCTTTCAAAATGTTCCAATTTTTATAAAAAATATTTCTCAATAATGAGAAATCGGAACAGTATGTAAGTGTCAGACTGTATTCAAAAGGTAATGCAGTCGAATTCAAATAAGTGCTAGGGCTATTCAACTGATCTGGGCTAACTGTAGAAAGTGGACAAATTCCAGCTCTCCGCAAGATAGGTTTGTAAAACCCATTATTTCTTTTACCAATTACTTCATCCATGATGTTATCTATGAAGTTACTTGGATATGCTCTATTTAGAAACATACTTCTTAAGTTATTACACTCGTCCACAAATTCTTCTAAGTTGCTAACCATTCTGGCTGCTCTCACTGCCTGACTTTTAACCACCAATTTCTTTTGGTGAATGGGATGAGCACTTGTAAAATGCAGAAAGGTATTAGAGTAAGAAGCCTTCCTATATATTCTAGATTCAAAACTACCTACCTTGTCATTCTTAATTAGTAAGACATCCAGGTAGGCTATTTCTTTGATATTAAAATTAAATGTAAATTCTAGAAAACTGGTGGTCGAGTTGAAATAGTCAACTAGGTCAGCTGCTTGATGGGCTGAACCTTCTAGTAGGATGAAAATATCATCCAAATACCTCGTATAAAATCTTATCTTAGAAGTAGTATCTATTTGAGCTAAAACGTATTCCTTTTCCCAAAAGCTCATGACCAGGTTAGCTTTCGAGCCACAAGGGGAGCCCATGGCTACCCTTTCTTTTGATGATAAAATTTACCATTAAATGTTATAATATTGTGGGCCAAGACTATTGTTAATAGTTCCTCAATAAGCCATATCTCCGAACTTGGTGCCTTCATGTTTTTCAGATTTAATGATATCCATTCTATACCCAAATCTTGTGGGATTGACGTATAAAGATCTTTAACGTCTATAGTAAGTAAATTATAATTTGGGTTAAAGGGTAATTCATTAATCTTAGCTAAAAATGACCAAGAATCTTTACAAATGGTAGACTCCAGTTGGACATATTTTTTCAAAAGACCGTCTACCATTTTAGCACAAGCATAAGTGATGCTATTTGTTCCACTAACTATTGGTCTAAAAGGTGGATTTACCACATTCTTATGAATTTTAGGTATTCCAAAAAGAATGGGTACGACCGGTGATGTTAAAATTAGATAGTTAAGTTGGTCCAAATTTATTCTCCCTTCTATGAAAAGGTCATTAATATACCCCTTTACCCTTTTAGTGGCTTGGTTATATTCATTTAAGGAGACTTGTTCATAGGCATTGGTCGATAGCATATCTTCTATTTTATTAATGTAGTCACACTGGTCCATGAAAACTAAGCCCCCGCCTTTGTCCGGTTTCATTATTCGGACTTTAAAGTTTTGTAAAGCTTTCAACCATTCCAGTTCGTCTGGGTTCAGGTTACTCCTACTTTTAAATTTATTATTATAATAGAAATTCCTGATATCCAGTTCACATATTTTTTCAAATAATACAAGGTTGTTATGCAATGGAGGGTTGAATGTGCTGGGGACTCTATGTTCATTATTAGAACCAAGTAAAGTATTACCCAAAATCATAGCTAGATTTAATTTACGTACATATAATTTAAGATCAATAATACAATTAGTAACATTCAAGTGATTGAGGGGAACAAAAGTAAGTCCTTTTGCTAGTAGGTCAGCTAATTCAGAGGAGACGGACATGGTAGAATAATTATAGATGGTAAAGTCTCCTTGGGTGTTTTTAATAATATGGGGATTCGATGGGAGACTGTGTTTTACTATTTCCACTTGGTTGTTCTCTTCCTCTGATTCCATCTGTTCTGACCCTTTCCCCTCTGAAAATTTGAATGTTTATTGTTGTTACGGTTGTTGTTAGGTATCCCTCTATTGGGTGGGGCAGATGTTGAATTTCCAATGTTCTTATTAAGGTTTTGTATTCGTTCGCTCCTCCTAGGTCCATCCAAATTGTCTTGTAAGGTACTTGCATAGGATGTAGAGGGAATAGGTTGATCCAATTCAGTCATTGAGTCTCTAGATGGTGCATTTATATTTCCATTTGGAACATTATAGCTAGTACCAGTGTTGGCAAGTGGACACTGTGAGGTTAAAACCCCTCCTATTCTCGATGGAGCATTTGTTTTTAATTTGTTCCACTCTTGAGCCGGTGGGGGGACTGGGTAAGCTGTCCCTTCATCATATTGTGTACAATCCCTTTGAATCTTTTTATTTTTAGTTGCTCTGGCTTTCATTAGGTAGGCATCAATGGTTTCGAATATTTTAACATATTCGAACTTATACCTAAGAAAGTCAGGGTGTGATTTGATTTGAGTATCTAATAGAGAAATGTTGTCATTCAATTCTTCATTAAAAAGAGCATAGTTCACCTTCATTAGTTCAATTAATTCCAAACCCTGTTTGTTAAATAATTTAATCAATTCTAAATGAAAGTTGGAATTAGGTACTAATCCTGTTGGATATTGCCATATTCTTAGCCCTTTAGGAACTATTTGCAGTCTGAGGCATTCATTAAAATAGTCAATTTCTAGTGCATACTTTTTATATTTAAGCAAAATATGGTCAAAATCATTTAGCAGATTTAAAATGTCATTATTTTCCCTAGCCGGACTCACCATACCTGGCATTGCAGAGTTCTGGTTCCAATTATTACTTGCTTGTAGCCAGACTGTTAAATTAGGTAATCCAATAAGCCCTGGGATATTGACAGTAGGACCAGTTAATTGTGCAGGAATATTGTCCCGTTCGGACCCTGTAGTAGAATCTGAAAAAACAAAATCTTCTGCTTGTGTTTGTGTGCCCGGAGAATTCCTGGTTCTTTGTCCACAAGGTATACTAGCTGTAGAGCTAGGGGATAGATTTCCAGTTGCTAACGAAGCTCCGGGTGCACTAGGCGTAGTGGCGCGAAAGTTTGAAATGGAAGGTGAAGGGTTTCTGCTGTTGTTCCCTTCCGTAGTTCTATTAGATCCAAGCGCCAGTTGATTTCGTTCATTACCGGACTGCTGCTGGTAATGTTGATTAAGAGATGCTGGTTGACATAGCTTTTCCACCTTCTCAGTAAGCTTGTTCACCTGCTGAGTAAGTTTGTGGATAATGTTCAAAATATTGGAAGCGTTATCATTAACATTAGTTTCCGCATTCCCTTCCGCCTGAAGGGAAGCTGGTGGTTCTTCTACGAGACTGCCGAAGTTGCCTGGACTCGACATACTGTATAAACGTTGAAACACAAAAAGCTGATACTCGAACACAAAAGGCAACTGCAGTATGTAAAAGAACTCACTTTATTCCTTAAGCACTAAGTTAGCTTTTCGTACGCACTGTGTACGAACTTCATCAGAGGGTAAATTAATTAGATAGCTACATCCTTTAAGTAACTTCCTGCTGATCAGCTGATGTTCCGTTACTTATTATATTAACATTTTAAACACTTTTAAAATAGAATAAAACAAATTATTTAAATAATTTAAAAACCAGCATCAATTCATAAACTATTGGAACCCTTTTAAAACAAGCATCAATTAATAAGTTTCAAATAATGAATTTTTGAAATAAACATCAAAAAATAACTTTTAGCAAATCGCTAAACTAGTAATAATATATTAGTAATTTCTACTATTCAAATTAATGTTCCTGTATGATAAACATATATATCTAATATCCCAGAGTCATATTAAAATATGTGAGAACTAATATATCATCTGTTTATACAAACACAATACCTGTTTAAAATTGTGTAATAAATAAACATTATGTTGCTATTAGCAATCCAAATATGTACATATTTACACAGTTTATAACTAGTAGAATTTAACAAAGTGTACCACTAGTATATATACACATGTTTATTTTAGAAAAGTATATTGTACACTTATATAACAAATATAACAAATGTGTATAAAAATTAGTATATCGTGTGTACATTGTCCCAAAGAGGTAAAAGGAAGGAGATGGGGGAAGGGGGTGGGGGTGTGGGGGGATGGGGGGAAAGGAAAGAAAAGGAAAAAATTACCTTGTTAGGCTGCGAAGTTTTAAGATAGGCATCATCTATCCTATTATTATGGATGAAGTACTACAGCCAATTACATGTATATATACTTCACATACCTGTTGTGGGAATGAGGTCTGTTCTGGATAGTTTCCTTGTAATTTTTTTTCTCCTATGCCTTGGCCTTTAGTCTGCTTTCTTTCTAAGTTTGATTGTTTGCTTGTTTCACTTTTACTCTCGCCTCTCTTTCTCTCTCTCCAGTACATGGGTTGAGCTGCTTTGAATAGCTTGCAGCAAAGTTTTTGTAGGTGATGCACATGATCAGGTGATGGCCTCTGCACCAATCGGTGTCATCCACTTGCTACCTGCATGCAGCATGCTGTGTAGTACTCCCAATTATCACTGTCATGACAACCCACTACTATAAATCCCTACATCATGTGGACGTGGTCCCTTTACCTTTCCTGTATGGTGGACATCCTTCCTGTGTGTGGGCAGCAGTGTTACAGACAGCAGGTAGCAATACCTCTTACAAGAGAACTTGCAGACTCAGGACTGCTACATATTTGTATAAGGTTCCAGAACTACAGACAGAGTGTGAGTAGTGTTGTTATATGCATTGTATAGCACCAGTGTTACAGAGTTTGTGTGCACATACTAGTTTAACATGGAATGCAGTCTGTCTGCATAGCTCTCAACTGTGGGCCTATCCACATGATGGCCACAGGTGTGCCTGTTATGTTTTGTCTGTCAACCACACAGGTCTTGTGTCAGATATATCACTGGCAGTGTGTGTGTGTGTTGAGTGCTATCAGTACATGGCTATATCCATTTGTGTTTCTGACTTCATATTCCTTACTAAGGGTATGTTGTAGACTATCCTGCATCACCAGCAACTTGCTCAGTGTATGACAACACTATTTCACATATGGGCCTGTGTTCCAGCCTCTGTCCTCCACCTACATACCAGGCGTTGTCCATATGATATGCAGTCAGGGGTTGTTAGGTAGTGGCCTGTGATTATATCATGCTGCCATTCCTGCCATCATTCCAGTGCCGTTGTGTTCCCCACACATATTGTGGGGTTTAGTCCATATATATGTGGACTTCATCTGCACAAACCATGTGTGCCCTTCCGCAGTCCAGAGGTAGGTCAGTGTATGTAACAGTGTTATATGCACCTGTAAGTCAGTCTATGGGGGAGGGTATGCACCATAAATAACCTAGGCTGTTACAACATGTGAGGGATATCAGGAGCAAGCTGCCTTAAGGGGTATGGATGTACATTACCATACATTTCACCTTGGGAAAATGCTGGCCTACTGCTTACTGCCATACAGACTGTTCTGTTTGTCAGTGTGATTGTAATGGTTTCAGTTATGCCTTGTTATATAACAGATACATCGCATTGTGCCAACTGAAATCTTTTCCCCCTAGGGATTGTGTACAGAGTGTAGATAGAGGCTGCTGGACTATACATCTGCATTACTTACTGTTGATTGATTGTTATCCTGAGGCCCAGTCGGTTTTTGCTGTTGTACTATTTGAAGGCCTTGGTCTGGACAGCAACTTACGTTATGCTTTTGGATTACTGTATTAAATGATCTGTTTGAGAGTTGCATTAATCTGTTTGCATGTATTTCAAAGTCTAAACAGCTATATGACATGGCATATACAACTGTAATAGTACACAAATAAAACTTTCTTATATATGCAAACCTTTGACCTTTCTGTGAGTGTATATTTCAGGCAACAATTGTCTTTTGTATGGGTGAATCATACACTGTCCATTTGGTAATGTGGTAACTGTAGGAATACTGGCTGTTCAGTATGGTGTGCACCCTCTTAATATGTATCTTCCTATACATATACCTGTGTGTGTATGTGTAGTTACATATATATCTACATGTATGTATATGTCTGTGTGTGTATATATATATATGTATATATATATATATATATATATATATATATATATATATATATATATATGTATATATGTATCTGCATATATGTGTGTGTGTGTATATGTATCTTTGGAATGTTTATTGCTTCCAAATTGTACATTTTCTATGGTAGACAGACTGTACTGCATGATATGTTATTGATACCAGCCTGACATCATACAGGTGGATGGATTACTGTTAACATCTAGTGCCCATGTTGTGTTGGGTCCTGGGTATGGGACTTGCAACAGTTGGTATTGTATTTCAGGGCAGATCTGTTTGGCTGTGGGGGAGCTGGTGATATCAATATGTACAAGACGTATTTAGCTCGGGCCCTCGCACCCCCTTTAATAGTGCCTGTGGTCATATATGTATTTGTTATGTTCAATTTTATAACTATAGATATATATCTATATATCTATATATATATCTATATATCTATCTATGTATATATATATATATATATATATATTTAGACATATATATCTATAGATGTATGCATATGTGTGTATCTATATATATATATATATATATATATATATATATATATATATATTTTTTTTTTTTTTTTTTTTACATATATACACACAGACATACATCTACATGTTTAAATACATTTCCTCTGAATGACTATGCTGGATGATATCTTTGTGAAAACATGAGGGTTATGTATTTCTGACATGGCTTAGTGGGAAATCGCTATGGTGTACAGGATCCTGGCTTCAAGCCCTGTAGAGGCTGTTTATTTTTTTGCTTGGCAGAACAAAGGCCGTTGGATACAGAGTGATTAAGGCACTTTTAAGCAGTTATAAGCAGATTTGCGTGGGTTTGCACAGAGGTAAGGACTGCTAACTTCCGGTTGCAGTTTCTTATACTCAGCTTCTCAATTGCTTAACCTGTGTAGGCATTGCTTACCCCCACACAAACAAGCTTAAACCTGCTTACTTCTGCTTAAAAGTGCTTACTCCTGCTTACCCTTGCGCTATTTTTTTTAAAAGAAATGAAAAAGGGTTGATAGGAAAGTGTTGAAAAAGGGGCACAAAGAGGGAAAGACAGTAGGGAAAATAGCTAGGGATGTGCAGGACGGGTGTAGGGAAGGTCCCATTTCTTCTACAGCAATAGCTTTGCATATACACTGAATTTGGAGATAGATTTTGGACACTCTTACCCCTGAGAGATGGGTGAGGACAACAATAATATGTTGTGAAGCCAATTAGACCAGATTACATGTGTCCAGTGGACATGTGTGTGAAATGGACAGCTATGTATGGGGCGAGATTTGTTTTTGGGAACAGATTTTTTTTTTTTTCCAGGTGAGAGTGGGATGCTGGGAGGGATAGTAGGTATATTTGGGGAGGTAGGTTGGGTAGGTTAACAGACAAGACACATACAGGGGCAGTAGATAACACATGTGGGGGGTAAACACCTTGATGGGGAGGGGTGTTTGGAAATCATAAGCCCATGAGCCCCCTAGTGGAAACAGTGGGACTGAGGTCCCTACCCATGGGTAGTCACCACTGCACCTTTAAGCCCTGAAAGTGGCTGTGCTGGGGCTGAGTAGGAGGGCCAGGCTAACCCTCTAGTTGTGACACACAGCCCTCAAGATGACATAGCAGATCTCCAGACTCCCTGTGGAGCTCGCTGTGCACCACGCCCCGGATTTGTAGATGGGTGACAGTGTCCTGTCCACGCCCTCTCCCACGGGGGGGGGCATCCCCTGAGGCAGTTCCACCCGAAGGTGGTGCAGGACTAATGGATGAGGAGGTCCTGGGGTGAGTCCCAGATGTGCTGGTGCCCAGTGCAATGGCCAGCTGAGGTGGGACAGGTGGGTTCGCTGGGAAAGGTCTTCCCAAATGTGATATAGTGTTTCAATTTTATAACATATGTTGGTTAGTAATAGTCAACACATTAAAGGATTAGGTATAACAGCATGCATAGATATTCCCATTAACTCAAAACAGCAGATATGGAAGAGTTGCATAGCAAACAGAACACATGTATATATGGAACCACAGTGGCCATTACAACAGCATGCAGGTTCATTGATAGCAGCATGCCACCAATGTGGGAGTCTTTCAACATGGCACATGCACAGAAACAAATTTAAATATTTATCAAATAATAGGACATATGTCCCAGCAGTAGATTTAATTCAGCGCATACCAATTGAGCTGTGTATTTAGTTTATTGTTGCAGATATGGTGGGGGGATACAAAGATGTCAATTAACAACTAGTATATTCCTGTAATTCTCATTACTTTTTTAGTCAGTGCTGTGATCTGTACCTTACAGGTATTAGTACACTACCCTATGGCCTTAGTTTGGACAGTGGTATGGATGTAGAGAACTATAAATGAACTGAGTTTTACCTGCACTATACACCTCTTACCTGGTATACCCGTGGAGGTATTGTTTGTTAACACTACCTAACTGTTTCTACACATATTTCCAGATTCCAGGTTGATGTTATGCACATAACTGTCCATCTCTTATTGCACACACACTGGTCATGTTTTGACCACATGCATGCAGGTGAACCGGGACATATTTTAACTATTGCCCTCTTGAACCTTTGGTTAATTGTACAATGACAGGTTTGTTTTCATAGACATTTTTCAAATATGTACAGGCCTGACAGTCAGTTATATGACATGAAATGCTGCCTACATGTCAGAGATTAGCACACTGATATGCCAGCAGGACAGGGTAACAGCCGGCAGATATGGGCCAATTAACTGGACATTCTGGACAATTCTGTACACTTGTGGGGTATGATTCTGCATACAGCTTACTACAACTCCCAGGATTCGAACCATGACTGTGTCTGCTTAAAATAAAACAGTGTCAATCACAGTGGAGCGTGCTATATAGATATTGTTGCGTAATCTCTTATCTGATTTCTGTCTATAATTCTCCTGTGGTTTTACAATCTAACCTTGTAATTACAACAATCTTATACAGGATTTCCTAGACAGTTTTATTATGTAGCACAATGTGGGTGACAATGATGAGTAATGCCTTATTATTCAAAGCAACTGCAACACTAACAATGTCATACAATGCCAGAAAAAACAGTACCAGTACAGGATATCAATCTTTTATTTCTAGGCACAGGTTTTGTATCTGACAGACCTGTGGGGGCAATGTTTGTTAGCACTACCTGAATGTTGCAACACATATTACCAGATTCCACATTAGTATAATGCACATACGTTTCACTCTGTTACTGCACAAACTCTGGTCACAGCTAACAACATGGGGGTGGAGATGGGACATACTTGGCTTATTACTCTCATAACATTTTGGGGAGTTGCTAGAGTGACAGGTTTGTTCCTATAGATGTCTGACAATCAGTTGTATTTTTTATTTGCTGCTTAAACGTCTGGGATCAACCCACTGCTTTGCCAGGGGGACAGGCAGCAGATATGGACCAATTTACTGGACATTTTAGACATATCTGTACAGTTGTGGTGTTTGATTCTGCATACAGCCTACTACCACTCCCAGGATTCGAACCATGACTGTGTGTGCTAAAAATACAACAGTTCACCTGTCATTTGAGTGTGCTATTTGGATTATGTTGTCTGTCTTTTCATTGTTTTCTGTCTAAGTCTCTCTCAGTTGTACTATATGACCTCTTGGGATTACAACAGTCACATACAGATATTTGTACACATTTTATTTATGTAACACAGTGTGGGTAACAGTGCTTAATACAACAGTACTGTTAAGAGATTGCAATTCTACATTACCATATGATACCAGAGTAAACACATGCATTGCAGCAGTTAGACCTTTATTGTCAGGCTATTATGCTTTTATTTACATACCACCTATATGAGACTCTTCCTGCCATATTCTCTGGTGCATGCAGTACATGCCTTAAACAATACAGGTTTTATACAGGCAATTAACTTACTACTACTTTTAGATTTATTTCCTATGACAGTACATGCAAGAGTATTACTAACCTGCCTCGCGTTGCAGCCACTGTGATGTACAGGCATGGGCTTCCTGGTTCCCAGCCCGCTCGTCTGCCACTGAGAAAGACATAAGAGGAATATTTAGCCATACCTATCCATAATATACATGAGCTAGCAATTATTAAACAGGTAGTGGACTGATACTTACACACGGCTGGTACATCCCCATGTTCTCCTAGCCGCGTGGATCCACTGATCCAAGAGATCCCCCTTTCTCCTCTTCAGGTTGGCATAGTGATGCCTGACCTACTAACCAGTTTGGGGTATGCCAGCGGCACTCATGAGGTCATGGGCGAGACAGTCCCAGGCTTCCGCTTTGTATTAGGAACCCTGGAACTGGCCCTGCAGCAGTCTCTGGTCATGGTCTTTCACAAGGAGTCCTGCCATGACTCTGGACTCCTGGATGCCTCAGCGCTGCACCTGGAAGCACAAACCCTCTTCAATACCAGTCATAGTGCCTACAGGAGGAAGCTGCAACCAAGTTATGAGATGTATTCCTGGCTGTTCGGTTTAAATAGGACTGATTTCTCACACTTTACCGTGATTGGATGGTTTTGAAAATGCTACGCTATGGGCAAACCTGCATACCTAAGGTTGACATTTCTTAAAGGGGGATACCAATGGGAAGACTGAGTTAGCTGACCTATACATTGCTTACACCTACTAAGTTGGGCTGTGCAATGCTTAGCATAGCTTAATTTTTAATTTGTCCATGTCTAAATGTGTCCATTTAGAAGCTCAGGCAGTGAGCCTTGATTGATATGCATGGCGTGATGCCATCCTGCTCCTAAATGGTCACTTCCATGCAGGATTAAGCTAGTCCTGCATGGAAGGATAGTGAATCCTGGGATATATGTATATTATGTACAACATCATGTATCAAAGATAGCATATGACAATCTAGATATAATATTGACATCTGTACACAGCAAGACAAAAGTCTGCAAAATGACAATAGAAATTTAAGAATAAGTCTCTGTAGTGGAATTCTGGTGTCAACAAATACTACAATAAAAGAAGAACACACTCTCACTTAGGAATAAATTCACCCTCCACCTTTCCAGTATTAATGACAAAGGTGTCAGGAAACAATTTAGGTGGGTTGCAAACTGGCTCACAGATAGAACCCACAGTGTGAAAGTAGCTGACTCCAAGTCAGACTGCCGATTAGTCACGAGTGGAGACCCACAGGGTTTGCTCCTAGGTCCTCTCCTGTTTGGTATATACTTCTCTGAAGTCCAGGCCAACATGAAGGGACTCTTGCTGACGAAGTTCGCAGACAATTGCAAGTTGGGAGATATTATTAACTCCCCAGGTGATGTTGACATCCTACAGAATGGCCTCACTGTGACCAACGACTGGTGTCAGAACCACGGCCTTAAGTTCAATGACAAAAAATGTATTGTCATCCCCTTTGGGAAAAACCCAGTTCCCATGAATTACCACTTTAATGGTAGTCCACTGAACACAGAAGACATTATAAGAGATCTGTGAACACAGGTTGACAGCAACCTCTCTTTTGATCACCACATTGCTACTGTGGTCAGAAAGTCCTTCTGTGTGGCACATCTCATTACTAAGGGTTTTGCATCCAAGAAGAAAGAGGTCATTGTCTCCTCTACTCTTCCCTCATTAGGTCAATCATCGAGTAAAATCCCCATTTGGCATGTACCTCACTAAATACCTGCAACAGCTGGAGAGGTCGCAAAAGTACCTCACAAAGAGGATCCTAGGCTTTAAACACTTCTCCTATATGGACAGACTCAAAAAATTCTAACTATTCTCTGTCTCATATCGCCTACTTAGAGGCAATCTCTGCTTGACTTACAAAGCCATGTCTGACCCAGCTCTGGTAGAAATGCTACATCTAAAGAAATCCCAATCCCTCCACACCACATGCTCCAGAGATCTCAATCTCATTACCACAATTAACAGAACATGCCGCTGGGACAGATTCATAACCCATAGACTGCCCATGCTATGGAACAGACTTCCCATACATGTCAAGCAGAGCACCTCGGTGACCCTCTTCAAGAGAAACTTGATGAGTGGATGGGAAACAGAAAATTCACTCCGGGGATAACACCAGTAGCTCTACTCGACAGAGGCACTGGGGACTAAGGTTGGGTGGCACTATGCCAGGATAATCCTATGGCTAGGCTTGTAAAGGCCCCAGGGCCATTAGCCTACCGCACACCTATAAACCTATGAAAAGGCAAAAACTTACAAAGCCAGGTACAAGCTGAAATTCCCTCATCTTCCAAATATAATCATAAGACGTCCTTTAACTTAGTTTGGAATCTTGAAGAAATACTAAATATTATGCAAAAGTAATCTTAAATGCTTTCTGATATTTATGTCTCTATATAAGTATATTTAATATTTATTTATCTCTCTCTCTCTCTCTTTATATATATATATATATAGGTTTACTATCAAATTGTCGATCCCGTTTTGTGCGACGCGCATTGCCCGAACGCGGAACTGCGAACGTCACTACACCGACGCCCAGATGTGCGAACGGCAAAATCTCGCCCCCATCCGACCCATGGTAGCATGGGTGTGGAGGTGTTGCGCGGCCGGTAATGTCGATCGTCGGAGTTTCGCGGTTTCGGTTCGCTATCGAAATGGTTTCGGTGTTTCGGTTCGCGCAAACGTCGATGGGTCGCGTTCGCACGGAGTGCATTCGAACATTTAATAGTAAACCATATATATATATATATATATACACACACACACAAACACACACACAGGTGTGTGTGTGTGTGTGTGTGTGTATGTGTGTGTGTGTGTGTGTGTGTGTGTGTGTGTGTGTGTGTGTGTGTGTGTGTGTGTTGTGTATCTACCCCTATATCATGGTCACACAATAGCAGAAAGAAAGGAATGTTTAAAAAAACAGTGAATCATTGTCTGCATTATAATAGAAACAGTGTCAACAATTATCTCTTCAGACAAGCATGATTCATTGAGTCGTAACTTATTCAGTTGTGAGAAGTGAGTTGTAACATCACCCACTTATTGCTAAACTGCTAGGAGTACAACCTCAACATTCGTTCCCAAACATCTTATCTTTCCTCATCCTTGAATTCTTAGTTCTCAGACTCAGGTAATCCCTCTATAACATCACAGCCACATTTCTTCCTTGGATCATTATATCTGCAGCCTTTCTAAAATTTTCTAATGTATGTATATTTCTGCAATGTAGTCATATTATTCTTTTGTTTTGATAGATTGATAGAATGATTCATAAAGTGATCATATTTGTAAATAACTTTGCCAGTTTAGTTTAGTAAATTAAAGTTTTGAATTATTCCTTGAAAGGATATGATATGCATCAACAAACTGAGCCTGTTTTTTTCACTTGTTTTCATGAATTGATACATGTTGGTTCTGCAGTTAGAACAACATGCCAAGGGATCATTCCACAGACTTTTGCATGGGCCACAGCTCTCTAAATAGACCTACATAGACTTGACTTCTGAAGTGTTAACTTGTAATCAGAAATATGGATATCTATTTTCCATCTGTTAACAAATGATTGACTGATATCCTTGCCTTAATTAAAGTTTCATATATTGGACTGAATTATATTCTAGTCATGAGTAATGTATCAAGCTCCAACCTCATTGCATAGCCAGTAAGTAAGAGATATTCTTTGGTATTGGGTCATAGCTTCATATGCCATTACCTGGGATGCAGTCTGAAAGACTTTGGAAAAGCCTAGTCAGTGCAACCCAGTACAGTTATGAACAGATTTGCAAGAAGGCATTGCATTATGTTATGGGTCTAACAAATTAACAGAAAAGGAAAATGATTTCCTTAGACATAGAGGGTATGTATTTATTCTTGGGTGAATTAGTGAATATGCATCCAGACATCAAGACTTTATAGGTGAACTGAAATTGGAGTGGAATTTTATACCTAAACCTTTGTATATCATGTCTGGATTAGAAAACTTTAAGCAGGCTCCCTAAATCATATTGTCCAAGTTCCCAAAAGAGGGAACATTTACTTGACCTTGTCTTTCTGAGTTCTGCATTTACCTGCACACCTATTAATTTTATCCCATCCTTGAGTAAGTATAACCATCAAACTTTTACCTTTGCTCTCAGAAGTATTAACAAACTGCCTGCAAATGTAATTGCATTCAGGGATTCCTTCAAACCTAACGTTATATTGCTGTATAATAGCAACAAGAATTGCAGAAGTGATTTTCCCATTGTTAACTACAAATCTAAAGCCACCATATTTACCCATAATTTCTACAGCCATCTAAGTTAATGGATAAATAAGCCAGTATCTTTTAAACACAAGTATCACGGAAAATTCAGGTGGAATCCCCCTAGAGTGGAAATTGCAAATACACAATAAGTGGAGGAGAAGCCTATATTTATTTATCTATTTATTTATTTATTTTACATGTGTTTGCTGGGAGAGTCTGACTGGGCATGAACCTCATTTTCAGCGGAAGCCCGGGGAGAAAAGCTCCACAATGATTAGTACAGAATATGCATTATACAAGTTGTTAAAGTACAGTAGAAATAAAGAAGGAGGTGCTATATACTATTACAGCAAGTAAACATAAATAAGTGTACAATATGAAACAACTTTATCTGAAGGATATATAATACAGTAGTGGGGCATAACATACAGTACTAAGGTTACATTCAAACTCTGGTATATACAAAAAGCAGATATTCTTAAGTACAGTCCATAGAAACAAGCTGTTGTGAGCTTGCACAGTAAGATCAATATAGTTTCTAGTGTATTATAGAAATATGCTCCATTTACGCAGGGTCTGAGCATATATGCCTCTAATATATCTCAACTGTCCAGATTTTCACAGAATGTCCAAATTTGTGCCTCTCATATTTGGTCCTCAAGAAAATTGTGGTTTTCTGGGAAATCGCTGCGGATTAGTGTCAGTAAATAATGGCACACATTTGAGTTTTAGACATCATATCCTTCAGAAAATGTATGCTGTCACAAAGCCTGTTATCCTAACAAATTACTAAGTATATAAGAGCAATAACTAAATCAGTTCCAGATTTTTGACCTTTGTACCTCTCCATTATTTTTGTCTTTGTCCAGACATACTGCTCTACGAGGTTGAGACGTACAGTCAGAAGTAGGAGCATGAACCAGGTCTGCAAGTTTCTTAAATGCAATATAGTAAAAGTAAGGATAAGTATGAATTAATGTAACAAATTATTCAAAATGATAATAATGATTTTTTTTTCAAATATATTAAGAGTACTACAAGTAATGTCCAATATCCAAGTGAATGGAGTTACCTGTTCTGTTACTCAATCCATAGCAAATAACCTGTCTGATAAATTTAGCTAAATTGTTTCCCTTTCACACACTCCAATATCCCCTCCCCTAAATATTTTATCAGTACTCCTCCCATTCTTACTGCGGTTCCGATCCTGGAAACTGTTAACAAAAGTAAAAGTAGCAGCTTTCTAACCTACGACAATATGAAAGGTTGTCTTGCTGGTAACACAAATACTAAATTCTTCCTGAGTCCTTTTAACCTTAACCTGTGCTTGGGCTATCCGGCTGAGCTCAGATGGACAGTAGTTATGGTATCTCTGTGTAATGTAGTGTTGTAACTGACCAGGCTATTTATTGTGTCATTATCATTACTAATCAGATTCTTAAAGTTGTACAAAAGATCTCAGTAAATTTCATTAACAATCAGATTGGCAACTTGAAAAAAGTTGATCCAAGTCAATATGGTTTTGTGAAGGGCAGGTCTTTCTTGGTTAATATTGTTGACTGTTTGAGGGTATTAGTTTTGAACTAGTTTTAAATTTAGTTTTATATTTTAGATAGAATTATATTGCCTGTGCACTTTTTCTGGACCTGGTGAAAGTATTTAGTACAATTCCCCTTTCAGGTATTGTTTATAAACTTAACATAAATAGTAATCCCTGTATTACTGAGTGGATTGGTAACCTCTGTCATTGTAGACTCAGTGTAAGTGTTGGAGCACCTTCTTATTGAATAAATTAGTAATGAGAGGCAGACTTCATGGCTCAGTACTAAGTCTCCTCCACTTCAGTGTTTGCTTCTCACAGATGAACACAGAAGTCAAAGGTTTGTGTTTGAACAGGTCTGTAGATGACTGCAAAATGGTTGCCATTATTGATTCCTGCACAAACTAGATAGAGTCTGCATCTGGTGTTCACAATAAATGCTACAAGATGTTTTACAGTTACATTAATGACATAAGTTTTTTCCACTTGTTATTACATAAATGCCTAATGTTAAAACAGTCACTACAAACTTAGGTACTTTTGGCAAAAGTGACCTATCACTGAATCATCAGCTATAAGGTACAGTAAGTAAATATTTTTTTCATTGCCCAGTTAATTATCAAAAGGGTATCATCAAGCTCCAAAGCGGTTTTTGGTCCCTCTATATCACCTCCCGTATTAGGACAGGCACTAAGTATAGTACAATGTTAGGTATGTTTCTCACCATACACATATCTGAGCTGGAAAGATCTCAGTACTTCCAAATCAGCAGAATTAAGGGGCAAGATTTGATTATTTATTTGAATGAATTAAAATGGTTTCCATTTCCTTGTGATTTGTAAAGATTCCTTCATCGAGAGGTCTGTCTTGCCTCTCAAGTTACAGAAAACCCTGTGTTCCTAGATTTTGTCCATGTCAGAAATACTGGTAATGTTGTGAGGACTCTCACCAAAATACTCAGCTTAATTTCAACATAAACAGGACTTCTTAGATGGATGAGTTCACTGATGAAAAGATTCTTTATATGTGATTTAAACTTCACTGCTCAAAGGATTCACTATATGTAGAATAAACGTTCCTAGCATGGCAAATTATTTAGGACCTAAGCCTCCTCCTGTTAAAGTCTTGATGACTGGGGTTACATTAGTTTACCCCAGGGTTTGGTAGTGGTTACATTAATTTACCAAAGGGATTAGTAGCATGGCCCATATCTAAAAGGGAGACAATCCTGCTCGGTATACTTTCTTTGGTGCATGGCTAGGTTACATATATCTGTTCAGTCCTCCTGAAGCTGTAAACATATATGAATTGCTATCATCAGACAGAAGGTCCATGGACTACTGATTATTGTCTCTAACTTTACTGATGCAGTTCCTTGAAGAACTAATCATTTTTTATAATATGCCTTACACAGTTAAATTATACATTTGTCATCTTTACTGGTTAGTTTTAGTTGTTGATCATCACGGAGCTAATTTTAAATCCTAATTATAACAGGAGGATTTTTTTTTATTTTGTATAGCAATTAGTTTATTCTCTTAATGCACAGTTTTTAAGTGAGAATATCACCAAAGCATTTATTTTTTTAATTCTTCACAAGACTTGTGATATACAGAATTAGATTTCACAGTACAGGAATTAAGATTTGAACAGAATTCAAAATCATATCTGACATATATGGCTGTACACTGGTCAGCATTTATTGTTTTATTTATTTACACTTTGTTGGTCAGGTTAGTCATACTAACCTAATTGCCTCTTTTCGAGGGATACCCCAAGCTAGTATGTAAATTTAGAGGAAATATGGCTAGGCCACCATGGAAGTTTCCCTATACTTTTCAATATATACTTTGGCATCTTTTATATCCAACAAGATTCAATAAAATCCACAGAACCACCACGACAGCACAGGATAAAAACGTAGGGTTTATTCAAAGGTTAGCGCTTTCATGCTACTATAAACACTATCCTATGCTGTCGTGGTGGTTCTGTGGATTTTATTGAATCTTGGATAATTTTTTGTTATCTTCACAGTTCCTTATTCCACAGTGGATTACTTTTTTTGTGTGTTATCTTTTGCATCCATGTCAGCAATCATCAAATCAGGAGGATGGGGCATTAGCTGAATGTCTCATTCAAAAGATGGAACAAGCCGGAGTAAAGCACTCACCATATACTGCACTGTATTGTGAGCACAGGAAAATTAGTACAACTGTCAAACCCCAACCTTCTCCACCAAAGGCATGCATGCTACTTATTGAGCTGTTGAGACTACCGCATGTGTGACTCTTGTCAGTGAACAATAAATAATTGGCTCTGGAGTAGCCTCTAAAAACAGTGGTGCTTATAAGAATGGTGGAACAGGTTTTAAGGCAGAAGATAACTCCATCATCAAGAAGAAGGTGATGAATTACGCAATATATGCTTAAGGAATATTTGGAAGAATATGTTCTATGAAGATTTGCACCTCATTTACTGTACAGGTCAAGAGAGTTGACATTTGCAATTTTAGTAATCATTGTACATATTTATTGGTTACATGGGTGTGCCAGATGATGTTTAGGTAATTGAAGTCTCCTAACATTATTGTGCTGGGTTAAATAGGTATACTCTGCAAGTGATTTACGTATATGCTATGGTCAGCAGGGGACAGTTATGAGGATGTCTAATTAGACTAGATGGAAAAAAGTTGAATTTGGCGAAAGTTATGTTAATAAGGTCTTGTAATGAGCAATAGTGTGAGAATTAGTCATGTTTAATATCCACATAGTCTATGGAAGATTTAGGTTATGTTGAATTTAGCATGCAATAATAGTATTATAGATTAATATGTATACTTACCTACAGTCCCAACAGGGTCTTTAATGAATGACATGTGCTAAAGCCAGATATAAAGAGGGAGGGTGTTGGCAGTACTCTGAAACCACTTTTCCTTTACTACTTATATATGTATGTATGCGTGCAAGTATCAGACAAGCCTCAAGTACAGTTTTTTTTAACTCCTCGCAATAAACAGTGTCAGCTTTAGGTAAGCCATGTTTGAATTTGCTATGTTCAACAACAACAACAGCAACATATAGAAGATGGTCTCTGTCTAAAAAGAGATCTATTGTTGTGGTCAAGTGTTCTAATCAGTATACAGATCTCTGAGGAGAAAGGAGCAGGCTATCACTGACAAAACACACTCGCTTGTCTACAAATGCCTCACATACATACTGGGTACACCTGGAAAGACATCCATTAAAATAACAATGGTTAATGTCAATTATTTTTTGTTTCACCGTGGCATCATTCTCAGAAATGGCAAGACAGGGCATTACTCACAACAGGTGTCGCTCCTGCCTTGCAACCTATGTAGAGGGTTCAACCATGTCTCTAAGCAGCTCACCCAGGATACAGCATCAAGGGTTGCTAGAATTCTCAGTGGTTCTTCCTTTGTGGATATTTTTCTGAACATCTTACATGCAACCTATACTCCCTCTGCGAGGATTGGCGGTGATGTGTTTTTGGTTGTTGTATTAATATCGCATTCCTGCCACTGTATTTTATTTTGGTTAGATAAAAAAATTGCTAGAATAACAGATTTTGCATTTGCCTGAATTTTCTCAAGTGTATGAAGTTTAAAACTCAAATTCATATCATTGTTTAGTGACTTCAATCCTAAATGATATACTAGAAAACCATACATTTTATGAGAGCAGACCAAAAATATGAAGCAAAAATCTTGACATTTTGCAAAGATCTGGACAATTTAGAGGTATGTATGTGATCTGTGTAAAACAGTTGAAATATGCAGCTTAACATTTGTGAGTTAAAGTGGAACTAATACAACCTTACCTTGCTGAAGAGCTGAGTGAGCTGTACGGGTGTAGTGCACTTGATGAGTAAGCTCCTGTGCTGAGCACGGTTTCTCAAGTTCTGGTTGGAAACTGAGCTTGGTAGCTGTAACTCCTTGCATCTCTTCTAGGAGCTCAATAGTATAGAATAGATCAGTTCAGCAGAAAGAAATGCCAAACATGCAATGTTTTGAAATATCCCACAGGAAAAAAAATAGGAGAAACTGTTGCCTTCTACTTCTTGTTAAAAATGGTATGGCATTATCCAATAATTATTGAATTTTTAACAGATCTGGATAATTTGATAACACTATGAGATGAGGTTTGTAATAAGATTCAACACATGCGGAACTGTTATTGTTTTAGTTTCCTTTATTTTCCTCTTCGGTGAATTAGTTTGCTACCACATCTAGAAACAATGTTTCTATTTTTACTTTATGGTTCAAATGTTTGTGTTGAATGATTCTTAAGTATATTCAACATCTAAACCAAGGTATTTAGGAAATTGTTCTTGTCTCACTGGGCCACATGATTTTCATCTACAATCCCCAGTTTTAGCTATTACTGTCTTTGTTTCATTGCAATTTAAACCAAACATCATGCAAAATTACACAGATATTATGAAGACTGCTTTGACTAACGTATGCCTTTTTTTTTTTTTTTTGCTAATAACCCGTAGTCATCTGCAAAACATGAGAAAATAATCCAAAAGTCCCTCAGTCAGGCACACTGGTTATGAGGAAAACACACGAACCAAGGTAATTTGTAAAAAAATATTTAATGAAAACAGAACTCCAGATTTAGCAATTTAGCAGTTTCATTCCAAAAGGGAACATCATCAGAATAACACAATACCAAATTCAGAGCACTTAAGTAGTACTATCCAATTACATACACTTTCAGCCATAGGTTAATTTAGTGATTGTGAAATAATTTAATTAGTTAAAAAATGTGGTCTGAATGTCAAAAAATTACAACAATGGAAGGAGTTGAAGTAGAAATAGAATAAAATAATAAAAAATAAAAATAATGCATGTTCCAACAAATGCAAAACAGACTGTCAACCAAAACTATTACTTTAAGCCTGTTTTCCTAAGTCTGGAACAACAGAATAGTGTTTGTTTAACCCGGGGGGCGAGCAGGCATCCAACCTGAGCTGCCACATAAGTTCACAAAACTGAAGGCTATTTTCCCAGTTACCACCTCTCTTAAATTCTTTAACCTTTTCCAATACCCAGAATTTGAAACAATAATCAACACATACCAATGTATGTTGAAATAAGGCATTGGTGTCTTTCTTCTTACTAATTTCATAGACATACTTATAAATTCTGTTTCAGCCTTTTTTCAGTGTTGCCAATGTAATATGCAAAACAGACTGAACAGAATGCCAGATAAACAACCCCCCCCCAGTCTGACAAATAAAATTACCTTTAGCTTTTAAAATCCCACCAGATTGGTGGAAATTAAGTTCATCCATGTCATCAATAAATGAACACTGGGGATACATTCCAAACTTATATGTACCTCTCCTCTCTGTCAAAATGGGGTTGCTTTTAACTCTTTCGAAAAATGTTTTCAAATTAAAACCCCTTCTCAAATGAATTTCAGTTTCCTGGAAAAGATGTCCAAACTACTCGGCATACTGGCAAAAATATCCCAGTAGGTCAAAATACTATTTTTCTTAGAGTGAGTCACCCCATAAAAGTCTGTCACAAAGTAGATTTCTTTAACTTTGTGGAGGTCATCAAAGGCCACCTGCCTGCCTTGATCAACCTCTGTGGTTGGCTGGGCATCACCCATTAAATGCAAATTACCAACTACATCTTTGGAAGATAAATTAGATATATATCTAATACCCCATCTTTCCTAAATGACATCCCTAATGGGGCTAACCATAGATTCAGGGTACCTTCTTCTAACAAAGAGGTCCCCAATGTACTCCAGCTCTGGTATCAGGTCTTCCTTAAGGGCAGTCATACAGTCAGCCCTGACCATCTGCTCCTTGATGATGCGCCTGTTTTGGAAGTAGGAGTGTTCTCTATTAAAATGTAAATATGAACTGGAAAAATGTTTTTTCCTATATAAATGAGAAACATATTTTTTAATGTTCAAATCATTCCTGATATCCACATCCAGAAAATGCAAAATATCTTTTCCCACATTGGATGTGAATTCAAGGAAGTTAGTGGTTTTGTTGATATATTCTAAAAATGCTCCAATAGTATACCGTGGGCCTTTCCACACAATAAAGATATCATTCAGGTATGGAAATAAATACAAAATGTTGTTCCTAATAAAAAAAGAACTATATTGACAAATATGGGGGCACAAGAAGCCCCCATAGCCACCTCACTGATCTGTTTAGAGTACTCACCCTGGAAAAATAGAAAGTTGTTCTTAAGTACTAGCACCATGTTTTCCAACATGAGTTTAAATTCCAAGATTGAAAGAAAGCCAAACTCTACAATGACTTGCTCAAACCAAGCTAACCCAGTGTCGTAAGGAATAACAGTGAACAAATCTTTAATAGCAGTTGTGAGGAAGAAATAATCTGGGCTAAATTCTATATACGAACCAAAAAACACAAACTCTTCAAAAGTCACAGAAGCTGGAATGCAACAGTTCGAACACCAATCCGTTAAAAAGTATTTAATCCACAAATAAATGCAAAAATATAAATCCAAAAGATGTATTAGTGCTTTTGTCTTAAAATCCTTTAAAACTTCATCAGATACATCGTGATACTGTTACTAAATCATTTAAATAAACTCTACTAAACATGTGACATTCCTAGGTTGTTAAATTTAAAGTAATATAACATTTACATAACATGTCCCACTAAATACACTATAATTATACAAACCTCAATATACAGATTGATATTAGATCTTCATTACATAAAAAGTATATAAAGAATGTATAAAATGTGTATAAAAATATATAAAACACACACATATATATATATATATATATATATATATATATATATATATATATGGGTCTACCTGAGATGGTCGACAAGCCATTTGATCGACTTTCATTTGGTCGACAATTCATTTGGTCGACAGGCAGATTTGCCCCCCTCCCCAATGTTGTGCGACCCTGGAGTTGATATATATAGTTAGGGGGGTGTGGGGGGGTGAAGCCCCCCACATAAAACTGCTTGTCGACCAAATGAACTGTCGACCAAATGAAAGTTGATCAAATGGCTTGTTGATAATGTGATAGGGATCCATATATATATATATATATATATATATATATATATATTACTTAGAACTGCTTTTCAGTATTTAAAATGAGCAACTGGATGTTTTCTTTAAGCCTACATTTTCTCTCCCAAGCTTTTAATTTCAAAACTGGGGCTATACTAACATAGTCATTTAGTCCTGGGTGCCTATATGCTTCTAGCTGCAGCTGCCATTTTAGTTCATGTTGCTCTAATATTACAGTCCAAGGACCCCCCCCCTTATATCCTTCTCTACCTTTTCTAAAATACTAAATTTAAAAGTATGTTCAGGTTGTTCACACAAATGCCTAAAACGAGCATTAGTAGTTTTCACTTTTTTTACATCATATAGATGTTGATAAATTCAGTTACAGAGCTTTTGCTCCATTTTCCCGATATAAAATCCTTCACATACTTGACATTTTGCTACATAAATTATACCCATTGTTTCACAATTAAATTTACCTTTTATATACTGTTTATTTCCCCTTATAGTAATGGAGGTCCCTTCAAGTATGTATTTGCAATAATTACATCTGCCACATTTAATCATCTTAGTGTTTAAAGGGCATAAAGCTTTCGTTTTTGCTTCTGCCATGTTTTTAGTATTACACCCTTTAGTATATATAATAATGGGCGCATTTCCAATACCATTAATTATATCTGAATTTTTGTAAAACACTTTACAATTTGTATTCATAATCCATCTAATATTTCCACTGGCCTCATTAAAAGTGGCTATAAATGCCTTATTATATTTTTTGTTGTTTATATTTCTTTCAGTTCCTATTATTGCTTTACAATCCATGTTCTTTTTTCAAAACGGGTTGGTCAAAACCTTTTTCTCTCATAATTGTGACTTCAGTAGTTAGCTCATCAACATTCCAGATGGATAATCTCTCCTTATAAACATACCTGTTAAGATATCTACTTCTCTATAATAGCATCCAATGTATTAATTCTAGCTGCCCTTACAAGTTGGCCTTTGGCCACCGCTCTTTGTAAAGCTTCAAAGTTGGAAAGCACAGGGTGGGCTGGTGGGTTAAAAGTACTATTATTCTTGAACTGATTGCTACCTTCAGAAGCAACTTTTCCCCCAAAAAATACCTCTGGATTTAAATTACGAACAAACAATTTCATATCTAGAATCATGGTGGCTACAGATCCAGGTTGACAGGGGAAAAAAGTAAACCCTTTCTGAAATAATTTAAAATGGGTTTTGGGTAACTCCACCTCACTATAATTAAATATATGGAAATCCTTATAAATGTGTAGGACTCCATCAACCTGGATATCATTCTGATGAAGTTCCATTGTGGAATGAAATTGCTAAATCTGGAGTTCTGTTTTCATTAAATATTTTTGTACAAATTACCTTGGATCATATGTTTTCCTTCTAACCAGTGTGCCTGACTGAGGGACTTTTGGATTATTGGTTTTGGACTTTACTCCACCTCTTGGTTTACTAAAACATGAGAAAATCACAATTACTTTTTATTTTTTTTTTCAAATGCTTCTGTTTCTTGCATATGTTTCCAGCTGGCTGCTCCATAATAACATTAATAATAATAATAATAAGTGATCCTGGTGATAGAGGGAATCCTTGATGCATACCTCACCCTATAATGTCCTATAACAGGCAGACATACATTGGCCAAAATCGTAATGATAGGATTAAAAGATAACACCTTGATCTGGTGCAACAAATTCTTTTGAAAACTACTCTGAGGAACTTTAAATAATCATAACCACTTTAAAGAATTAAATACCATTGCCTTCGCTGAAGGTTGAACGTCGAGCTGGCACCTCGGCATTCATGAAAATCTACTGCCAATCATTAGCGGACCGGAGTTCCGTTGTGGCAACCCCTAACCAGGAAAAGCCAAAAGACAACAACAACATTGTTGTCAAATAAAATTATATCAACCTCATTACCTATTTTATCTATTTATTTATTTCAAATAAGGTCTAATCCCTACAATTACGTGCTTCTCTAAATTGCTTAAGCAGTCTTTACAAGAACAATACAAATGTAAATGCACTGGTGCCATAGCCCAATTTCATCTAAAAACTGCAGCCATATCTCTAAAAGCAGAAATAATCACACATGTGTTAACCTCACATACTCCCAGATTGTGTATGCATGAGTGTTACAATTTGTATATGTATGATGCACAAGACATTACTTTACCCTCTGACTCCCATGTCTTCTCTCCTTTCATCATTCTGATTCTTTCTTCTTTTACTGTTCTTTACAATGAGTTTTGCACTACCAACTTATTTTTTTTTATTATTATATGCTACCATTAAGGAGCTCATGTACCCTCTAATTAACAGCAGTCTCTGATGCATTCTATTTTTTTGGTTCTCTATTCATTTCTGTAGTTCTTAGATTCAGCTTATTTAATTTTCATTAAAATTCTTGCATTATTCAAAATGTTTAACTCAGTTTGTATGTACTATTTATAAGCATGCCTACTTTGCTGTTAGTATAGATTTTGTAATCTTGACAAGATAGTAATTGAAAAGGGTATGCATTGGTCCAGCTCACCATCCTTAAGAATTTATTTATTTATTTATTTATTTATTTATTTATTTATTTAACATTTTTTAACCAGAGTAGAGCACTGATCATAAATGACCGTTTTCAGTCTCAGGCTCAGGGATGGTAGGGGTTGTGGTGATTGGAGCACAAAAAGTAATACATGAAATATAGTACAGGTGCATTCAGATTCTACATATGAATTGAAAATAAAATGCAGGGACATAACATATTCAAATAACTAATTCAGTAGAAGCACACAAGCTAAATTAAAATAAAATAAAAAAAAATAGACATTAGTCAGCTGTTTCCTTCCTTTCCCAAAGAAACATTGTATAAATATTTTCCATGAGATTTGGCTAAATGGTTTTGTACCCGAAATTATTAATGAAATGGGGAAGTTTTTTTTTTTCTGTTCTAGGGGCTCACTCTTAGGCTTATTCACTGCAATTATTACTGTCTGTGACACTGAAAGGAAGGGTGTTAACATCCCTCTAAATATGATTAAATGTTACATAATTGATTAATTTGCTCTCCACTCACACATACTTATAGATCTTCCACAGGAAAGCCAGGAAGGTCCACTGGTATGTTGTGATCTGATGCCTGCTTTTACTTTACCAGCACTATACTTTCCTTTTTAAAAGGTTATAAGAATTAATGTCAAGGGTTCATAAACTTTCTCACATGGAGTTCAGTGATAAATATTTGATAAGTTCATAAATTCTGATTTCCAGTATTTTGCCAAAAAGCCATTTAAATCACTGACTCCTAAAAATTAGGATCATAAATCTTTTTACCCATCATTGTGTCTAATTGTGCTTTAAAGATTCCTAGAATCATTTACTTTACAGGAGCTACTATTAAATATTCCAGGAATAGCCTGATTAATAAACCTAGATCTTAACGTTGTTCTATTCAAAAAAGTTATTGTTTAGATATGAATTTTTATGAGTAAGATTGTTTGAATATAACTCCGAATGAAGCAAAAGTTTTTTTTCACCTGATTGTTATATGCTAAATAAGCCAAAACAGATTCCCCTTAAAATACCTTATGTAAAGAAAGTAAGTTGAGCCTTATACATCTGTTTGTAACAAACAATTTTATCAGATGGAATATATCTGGTGAACCTCATTTGAACTTGCTCTAATTTCTTAAGTTTGGTGTCGGCATAACCATACATTAAGACTATTACATTGTAACAAAGGTCAACTCTATATGTTTTATGCAGTGAAGTCATGCTCTTGACATCATGTAATGGTATACTGTTCTACATGCAACCTATTTGGTTCAGGACACTGGAACTTATGACATGATGTCTGTCAAATGACAGTTTGTTTGTCAGAAGAATCATTGCTTCATTGACCTTGAATAATACTGTGCCGTCCAACAATAAAGCACATTTAATCACAGTTTTACCAAAGTGCGTGACATGCCACCTATTGATACTAAAAGAGCGACTATTTTCTTTAGCACATTTTGAGATGTTCCCCAAATAACTGTTAACCTTGAAGTAATTGTTATCAGACAGATGCAAATCCTACTTTTTAGTAATCTGCAAATGTATTCCTCTAGCACCTACTGCTGGTAGTAAAAGTAGCCATCACTAAATGGAAAAGCAAAGGACCCAGGACAGAGCCCAGTGAGATAGTTTGATTACATAACTCAGTATTGGAAAAGGTACCATTTATTACAATTTCTCAGTAAAACCATAACTATTCACCAAATGTTGCGGCAAAGCTGCAAAGGAAATGTTTTTCAATACATTTAATCTACTTACAGTCCTCCCTACTTTGCAAACTTGAAATCACCTACAACAAAGTTGCTAGATTTGCAGCCAATCTGCCCTCAAGATCACACAACTATCTCACTCTCCAGACTCTCAACTGGCTAGAATTTCCTAACCAACTCTTATTTACCCAACTTCTCATTAGCCATACTATTTTGAATAAGCCCTCCTCTTGCCCTAGCATTTCCTGACTTCTACAAGCCCCCTCAATCTCTTAGAAGCTCTGATCAATGTCTCTTACAAATTCACAAACCTAAGAAATCTATTGGACAGAATCTCTACAGCTACTTCCCTGCTCTTGCATGGAACAAGCTCCTTATGACCCTTAAAAACATTTCCCACATCCACGAATTCAAGAAAACTCTCAAAAGGTACCTTAATAGCACATGGATTTGCCTCTGTAATCTTCCCACATGAATCCACCCATTCTTTACCACTATCCTCTCTATAACTCCCTTTCCTACTCCCATAACTGAATTAACAACTGCTCTGTATTGTACAATAACCCTCTGAAGGTAACACAATGTGTTATGTAAATTCATTCAAATGGTTTACTTACTATGCTTTTTCTTCAATGTTATAATGCCTCTTACTATATTGTTCTCTGGAACTTTATCTACATTTGCTTAACTGTTTTATTGTATACTGTATTCAACTTCAATTTTTGTAATTTTTTCTTGCTTACTGGTACTGTGTAGCTTTTCTCCCTGGGCCTCCACTGAAAAAGGGCTTTTGCTCAGATGGACTATCCCGATTAACAAACGTCAAATAAATAAATAAATACATTTTAAATAAACATATTACAAATATTTGATTTGCAGTGTTGCCACAACATTTGGGAAATATTCATTTTTGAGAATTTATTCATTCTACAACTTGTGGAATATAGTGTCATTAATTACAACACAGTGAGTTCTATAAGAAAGCCATTTCCTAATCCACCTTGCTATTAAATGATTATTTTTAAATTGTTTCATTTTAATTATTGTTGAATGAGGAAATAACTGAATGCCATGACTGGACTACAGATTACAGTATTATAAAAGAAGGCAATGAAAATTGTTTTTGGCTTTTCTTGAGTTTGTGCTGAAGATGTTGAAGGTGTCGACTACTTCTATGGCTGCAACAGTGAGCTACCACTTGGCTAGCTGTAACCTTGATTTATTGGTATTAAGACCAGGACAGCAGGAAAAGCATGGACCTTCTCAGGATTGTCTGGCTACACCTGACCTCCATTAAAGTGCATTCAAGCAATCCTGAATTCCATGTTTAATGGGGGGGGGGTCAAATGTTTAGCCAGACTTCACTAGGCCTAGTAGGTACCTACCTGAACAATAAGTAGAAAAAAACCCTCCACTGATAACCTTTATGAACCGCCTATACATATTCTAAATAATCTATTTCTTCTGTTTTTCAGTCCAAATATGAGGCCTCTTTGCAGATAAAAGAAGACCATTAAGTAACATATGTCCTTGTATACTTAATGATGTCTGATAATTTACACAAGAGAATGAGTGCACTGACCCAGCAGGTGTTGCCCCAGATATTTTCCAGGGGTGGCCATAGACGATTGGTCTTTGAGTTTTACTCAGCTTTGGCAGATATCACAAATCAAAAGAAAATTGTCATTGTGATGAGAAATTGATACATTAATGAGCTTTTAAGCTACCCAATTAAACAGACAATTACAGAGGTCTTAAGGTAGATCCAGATTCTACTTCACAAAGGTCCATGGAGTCTCTTCACTATTTAAAATTAAGTTAGTGTTCTCATCCCATGTCTTCTTACTTCTGAAGGTAATTATAGACTTCTATCTTCTTCTGGACCTCAGTGGCTTTTATTTCACTTTTTTATTATTTGCACAATTAAGTTTACTGAACTATAAAGACTCCATTTCAGTCACAAATGTGTTACAATAATATTTAAAGAGAGTAATGTAAAACCACAAAAATAACAGTAAATTTATTAACACAAATTATATTAAGTTAACTTAAAGAATGAGTTAGAAACCTTTTCAGTACTGATGTGATCACCTGTGATACACAGACTACAAATAACAGTCATATGGGGGACATGTTACTACTCCCAGGATCCACCACATAACGCATGCACTCAAGTCACTCCACAACATGTACAAATATGACTCTGTCATTGTCCATGTTGGAGTGAATGACTTGAGACATACCTCCCTAGACTACATGAAAAGAGACATGGAAGAGCTCTTGGATCATGTGGCCCAGGCAGGTATGACCCTAGCCTTGAGTAGCATCCTGTCTTCACCCAGAATGATACCACAGTATAAGGACAAAATGATTGACTTCAACAATTGGCTAAGCTTCTGGTGTCATTCAAAGGGGATCCAGTATCTGTCTGCCTGGGGCGACATGATCAACAGACCATGATGCTTTGCCAGAGATGGTCTGCACCTGTCACTCCTGGGATTCAGGTTACTGGCTAAGGCTTTTGCCACCCCTATAGAGTCTTTTTTAGGCAAAGTTAAAAGGACAAAACCACTACCATAACAGGTACAAGCATGCAAAATCTGAAGGTAATGCTACTCAATGCTAGAAGTCTAAACCTTAAAATGCACTCTCTCTTGAGGCACTCCTAAAAATGTAGAACATTGATATCTGTGCAGTAACTGAGACCTGGTTCAAGGCTACAGAGAGCACCCCTGCAATACCAGGCTACAAGTCTTACCACACTTTTCGGCCACTAAACCAGGACCAAAACACTAAAGGTGGAGGAGTGTCCATATTCACCAAGGATATTCACACCACCAGGCTAGTTGCCCAACACAATGCATCTGAAATTCTCCAGGTGCAACTAACACTAGGTCACAAAGACTGCAATCCAAATTGTAGCTTGCTACAGATCCCCCACCATGCCCCAAAATTCTCACTACACCTTTCTAAACATACTGGAAAATATTAAGATACAACCAAACACCTTAATACTGAATGATTTCAACTACCCTGCCATTAACTGGAAAAACTACTCATGTGCCAACACCTTTGCCCAACGGTTCTTGGAATTCATAAATTTCAATGTCCTGGATCAACAAATCCATAGTCCCACCAGGGGATCCAATATCCTAGACCTGGTCATTACCAACATGGGAAAACGGTGCTCCACACCTATGGTCACCCCCTCGTTGGTCAGGTCTGACCATAAGTTAATCACACTTGACATCCACATCCCTCCCTCACCCTCCAATAAGGAAACCTCCATAAAAAACTTCTCCAAAGCCAACTTCATGCTACTCAAGTCAGAAGTGACAAACTTCATGACACCCATGCAGACAAGAACTGAAAGCTTGACTGCTGAATCCTACACTAAGGCACTGTATGAGCACATCCACTTGTGCATGAATCGTGCCATCCCAAATAGAACCAAGACACTCTCCTCCAAAAAAAGAAAGCCAATGTGGTTTTCCCCTGCCATAAACAAACTTTACAACAAAAGGAAGAAATTGTTGCAGAAAAGAGGAAAATCCCAGGATGCAAAAAAAATCCCTTACCAGCCTCAGTAAGAACCTAAGATCCCTCATAAAATCCTCCAAAGCTAGTTACGAAAATAAAATTGCCAAAGATTCCAAAGACAACCAGAAGGCATTCTATAGCTATGTCAAGAATCTAAATGGCAATGCTCAGATCTGCTCTGAGCTACCACAGAATGGCTTTAAATATACTGATCCCAAGAATATTGCCAATATCCTGGCATATTGATTCAGTACCAACTTCACCCCCTCTGACCCCCTAAAGGGCCCATCTCAATACCGAAAGATTGTGAAATTCTGACAATAATGGCCACACAGGTAAAAAATGCACTTTCCAAAGCTAAGAACACAGCATCCATGGGCCCAGACGACATGCTGGGCTGTGTACTACATGAACTCCAAAATGAACTGGCACCTCACCTAAGTGTCATGTTTAATCATAGCCTCACCTCAGGCTTCGTGCCCACTGAGTGGCACACAGCTACAGTTATCCCACTCCACAAGAGGGGATCCACCTTGGATCCTGGGAACTAACGCCCCATCAGTCTGACTAGCCTGATCTGCAAGGTCATGGAACGTATTATCATGGAACTTATAAACATAGACATTCGCAACCTTCAAACACTGGACCCCACCCAGGTTGGGATCGTGAAGGGCCAATCTTGTCTCCTGAACCTGATTGACTTCTTTGAATCAGTCTCCAGAGCTGTAGACAAAGGTAAGGCAGTCCACACAGCCTACATGGACCTAGCCGAGGCCTTCAACACCATCCTCCACTCTGGAATCATAGATAAACTTACTAAGCTGGGCATTAATCCCTACATCACTCAATGGGTTGCCAGCTGGCTTACTGACAGAACCCACACTGTAAAGGTAGCTGACTCCAAATCCAGCTCCAGACAAGTGACAAGTGGAGTACCTCAGGGTTCAGTCTTGGGACCGCTCTTGTTTGGCATCTGCTTCTCTGAAGTACAGGCCAGCACTGAGGGACTCTGGCTAACAAAGTTCGCAGATGACTGCAAACTGGGAGCCATTACTGAATCCCCAAATGATGTGGATAGTCTACAAAAGGACCTTATAGAAACAGATGTTTGGTGCCAGAGCCATGAGCTTAAGCTCAATGCCAAGAAATGTATAGTTATCCACTTTAGGAAAAAAACATGTACCCATGAATTACCACATAGGTGGCAGTACACTTAACATCGAAAGTGTGATAAGAGACTTAGGGACACAGGTGGATAATGGTCTCACCTTCGATAACTACATCGCCACAACAGTCAAGAAATCCTTCTATGTGGCACTCCTCATCATTAAGGGCTTTTCATCCAGAAAAAGAAGGTCATTGTCCCACTGTATTCATCCCTCATTAGACCCATTATAGAATACAATGCCCTATTTGGTATGTACCTCTCAAGACATCTACAACAACTGGAAAGGCCGCAGAAATACCTCACTAAAAGAATCACAGGCCTAAAGCAGATGCCCTATGCTGACCATCTAAAAAAACTCCAGCTATACTCTGTCGCATATCGTCTACTCAGAGGCGATCTCTACTTAACATACAAGGCCATGTCAAAGCCAGAGCTGTTGGACATGCTACACTTAAAGAAATCCCAATCCCTCAGAGCCACACCTTCCAGGGATCTAAACTTTGTCATCACAATGAACAAAATATGCTGGAGGGATAGGTTCCTGACCCAGAGACTTCCCAGACTCTGGAACAGACTGCCCATACATGTCAACCAGAGCACCTCTTTGGACCTCTTCAAAAAGAACCTTGACAATTGGACGGGAGATAGGAAATTCACCACAGGGATCACGTCAGTCGCCCTGCTAGACAGAGGTCCAGGGAAGTAAATATTGTGGGAAGAAATAGCCAGGGAATTGTTATGGCTAGGCTTGTATAGGCCCTAGGGCCGATAGCCTAATATCAACCTATGAACCTATGCCATGTGGTGGCACCTATGGAATGTCAATGACATTATGGATGCCTTCTGATACATTTTTTTTCTAGGGGCCACACAGTAAAAGGTTTGGATAGGTACAATTATTTTTCTACACAGTGCTGCTATTTGTTGTTTGAAAATTCAATGGATTCTAGAATTTTTGTAAGGCTTTCTTCATAGTATATGAAGACTTACAGAAGAACTAACTTCATGCATTTCCCACCAGGATAAATGTTGAATGTAGATTCCACTGAAGGACTCTCAAGTTATGTAACTGGAGTTAATTTTCCATGGCTGCAGTCCAGTCTGACAGAATCCTCTCTGAACCTATTTCATAAGATAGCTTCCATCAACATCACTGACCAGAAAGAGAGCCCAAGAGATCTTACATATGGCAGCCCGTATGCAGCCACACCAGAGTTCCTAGAATCTCTCCATACAGCACCTACTTTATTCTTGATATAATTTTAACAGGGACACGTGCATTTGTACACATGAGGCTATGGTTTCTGAAGGGGACTGAGATGTTGCACAGGATCTGTTAAAACTGTAATGTTTACTACTAGCTTTAAATAACATGGTTAGTTTAAGACTGTTTTGTGTTTAAGGAGCATAAAATTATTTTCAGCGATTTCTTCTTTAATTATGTGATGTATATGCACTCTGTTTAAAAAATGGGAATTTGTTGAAGTTTGTTTATAGGAAATAATGCAATTGCTCAAATAAGTGTGTGTTTGGTGGTTCTGCAATAATTTTGCTTTCATTTTGTAAGTTTTATTGTTGTAGCTAGTCAATTTGTAAAAGGTTTGGTGTGTGAAGTGTGTGTCAGTGGACTTGCATTCTATTCTGTACTGCAAGCTTTTTTCACTCTCAGGAACTTGAACAAGTTAGCAGATGGCCTATTCAGCAATCTAGTTTAGTTAACTGGGTGTCTGGTTCTAATTCTGTGAATGTAGGCAATTATTTACAGTTGCAGACTGCTCCCCCAGAATCATGGGAGCTTATTATAGAGCCTTTTGTTTTACCTAGTAATGGTTCCCTTGCGCTATTGTGAGCAGTTTTAAAAATTCCTAATGATCCACTTGGTGAGTCTTCAGATGAATCTGTTAATTAATATTTCAGTATTAAGGACTATGTGAGAAAATTTGAACTCAGATTGTTCCACTACAAATCAAGTATAAATCACTGGTTTGGGATAATTTGTTCCTTAAAGAAAGGTTGGTCAACAAGTGAGGTTAATGGCAGTTAGGCCTGTAGAAATATCCTAACACTGTTACTAAGTGTAGTATGATAGTTCATGAATTGATTGAGCTATTCAATAGTACTGGGTCTTAAATTAATAAGAATCTTGATAAGCACAATGACAAACTGTTGTAATGAATGAAGAAGTATATAAAATCAATGCAGATGGAAGACATAATATAATAAGAAAAAGAAGTCTTTTCCTTAGCGACATCTGAATATGATTGGTGATGGACAGAACACACAAAAAGGACATCACTCTAAAAGAGAAGAAGTACAAAATCTTTGAGATAAGATAAGGGAATATGAATATGCAAATGGCTATGTTATGTTTCTTCTAAAAACGTGTAAGTACCAAAAAACAAAGAAAAAGGAAACAGTCTATTGTTATCCTCACAACCCAGAGACTAATTTTCCTAGTTCCAGTATTGTGGAAGTTGTGAGCGACAACCGAGAGCAGTCTGCAGATTCTATAACAGGTCATTTTTTTAGGGTGACCAATTGACAACAACTTTGGAGGTGAGAAAGGATGGCCCTAAGGGAGCAACAGTGTCAAGCTGATGGGGTTTGAACCAACCACTGCAATGATTTCAGCCCATTAAGAACAGGGGAGATCTTCTGGGGACAGCAACTGGGGGAAGAGGATATTTAATGTGGTGCAGCAGAGTGAAAGGGGATAGCACTGCTGGATAGACTGTTTCGATGGAAAAGACAAAATTGCTTCATCTTTCCATGTGATATATTTGACCAATTACACATTCAGTGACTTTCATCATAAAGTAATGATATATGATTCTAACCTTGTTTCTTCCAACAAGACTTCTTTTTCACATACATGCAAAGAGCTTAGATTATTTACATGAAAATTAATTTGGCATTTATTATTAAGGAAACTGATAAGATCGATACAAATGTAAGTAATGGTTTACATAAAAAAAATCTGTCTTTAACATACATTTCAAATCAACTTTGAATGTTTTTCAGAAATTGTGTGAAGATGACATATTTCAATTTTTAAAGTCATACAATGGTATTTTTTTTTTAATTTAAGCACAGCTGAAAGGAGAGTTCATGTAAATGTACTCAGTATAAGTTATCAAAGATGAATGCAGTTTTGCTGGAATTACTGAAAAATGAAGACATAACAATGGATGTGGATATATATTTTTTTATATAAAATATCTACAGTTAGATTACTTGTTTGGCATTCTGTAGCAGCTGCATTAGGTGTCAAAACTGAAACTTTTTGTATGTTTTTACACAAATTGAAATTATATTTGAACTTGGCGCCTTCTTATATAAAAACACTCATGGGATTTTTTAGATAGGTTAAAGTTCTTTACTGAGTACAGAGTGTGTTTTGATTTCTTTCTTACTGTGAACATTCTTGTTTTGTACTCTAATATAACTAATAAAATGTGCTGAATTGATTAGAAGTTTTTTTTTTTTGTCTAAAAAATGTGAGTTGTCTAACAATGGCATTAATTGATTATCAAACTAGTTAAAACTACTTCTAGGAAGTATTTATTTTTGTTTTTGAGACCAGTATTTATTAGCAAACTAAAGGAATGCACATAGAAACCCCAGTGCCTCCAGAGTATGGAAATCTGGTACTAGGTGAGAGGGAAGATTTTTTATATATTCTTTCAGCTCCTTACTTCCAAGGGAAATACATAAGTAATTTGTTTACATGTTTCATAGATGATTCTTTTTTTTTCTTTGTAAATGGAACTACAGAAGAATTCTATGAGTTTATTAGAAGGCGGGAATCAAATGAAATTTTATTTATTTATTTACATTTGTTTACCGTGAAAGTCCGACTGGATACAGGTCCATTTTCAGCGGAGGCCCATGGAGAAAAGTTCTACAGTACAATAGAATGCAGTGCATGAGAAAACAAAATATATATCATACAATTGATTTTAATACATAAAAGGTTAGAAGTTAACAGTTTTAGTTAGTACAGTAGAAAGTCATTGAGGTACATAGTAAAAACATTGAGGTACATAGTCAAAAACTTAAAAAAATAAAGTTTTTTTTTTTAACCAGTATCTGGGTTTACAAGCTTTTTAGAGCAAATCTGTTTATATTTATCTGAACATGTGACACAATTAGATTTAACCTGGAGTGTAACATGAGCATAGCCAGTTAGTTAAGTAGTGGGTTTTAAGGAGTTTTTTGAAATGATTGAAGGAGGTGCTAGACGTTATATGGATTGGTAGTGTGTTCCAGGTTTTGGCAATGATGCTGGCAAAGAGTGATTTACCAGCGTTGTTTTTTTGTTGGATGATTGGACACTAAAGAGGGAGAAAAGGACCTGTACCGATTGGCTAGACAGAGGGACAGAGCTGGGAAAGACGTGCAGCAGGTAAGCGTGATAAAGGATAGTGAGGGAAACGTACTCACAAGCGAGGAGAGTGTGCTGAGTAGATGGAAAGAGTACTTTGAGGGGCTGATGAATGAAGAGAATGAGAGAGAGAAGGTTGGATGATGTGGGGATAGTGAATCAGGAAATGAAACAGATTAGCAAGGAGGAAGTAAGGACAACTATGAAGAGGATGAAGAATGGAAAGGCTGTTGGCCCAGATGACATACCAGTGGAAGCATGGAGGTGCTTAGGAGAAATGGCAGAGGAATTTTTAACCAGATAGTTTAATGAAATTTTGGAAAGTCAGAGGATGCCTGAAGAGTGGATAAAAAGTGTTTTGTTACCTATCTTTAAGAAAAAGGGTGATGTGCAGAGCTGCAGTAACTACAGACGGATACAATTGATCAGTCACAGCTTGAAGTTACGGGAAAGAGAAGTGGAAGCTAGGTTAAGAAGGGAGGTGATGATTAGTGATCAGCAGTATGGTTTCATGTCAGGAAAGAGCACTACAGATGCAATGTTTGCTCTGAGAGTGTTGTTGGAAAAATACAGAGAAGGTCAGAAGGAGTTGCATTGTGTCTTTATGGACTTAGAGAAAGCATATGATAGGGTGCCTAGAGAGGAGGTGTGGTATTGTATGAGGAAGTTGAGAGTGGCAGAGAAGTATGTAAGAGTGGTACAGGATATGTACGAGGGTAGTGTGACAGTGGTGATGACTGCGGTGGGAGTGACAGATATGTTTGAGGTGGGATTACATCAAGGATCAGCTCTGAGCCCTTTCTTATTTGCAGTGGTGATGGACAGGTTGACAGATCAGACAGGAGGCCCCATGGACTATGATGTTTGCAGATGACATTGTGATTTGTAGTGAGAGTAGGGACCAGGTTGAGGAGACCCTGGAGAGGTGGAGATTTGCTCTAGAGAGGAGAGGAATGAAGGTCAATAGGGCTAAGACAGAATACATGTGTGTAAATGAGAGGGAGGGTAGAGAAATGGTGAGGATGTAGGGAGTAGAGTTGGTAAAGGTGGATGAGTTTAAGTACTTGGGATCAACAGTTCAGAGTAATGGTGAGTGTAGAAGAGAGGTGAAGAAGAGAGTACAGGCAGGATGGAATAGAAGTGTGTCAGGAGTGATTTGTGACAGACGGGTACCAGTAAGAGTGAAAGGGAAGGTCTACAAAATTGTAGTGAGACCAGCTATGTTATATGGGTTGGAGACGGTGGCATTGACAAAAAGACAGGAGTCAGAGCTGGATGTGGCAAAGTTAAAGATGTTAAGATTTGCACTGGGTGTGATTAGGAAGGACAGGATTAGGAATCAGTATATTAGAGGGTCAGCTCAGGTTGGACAGTTTGGAGACAAAGCAAGAGAGGCGAGATTGCATTGGTTTAGACATGTGCTGAGGAGGGATGCTGGGTACACTGGGAAAAGGATGCTATGGATGGAGCTGCCAGGCAAGAGGAAAAGAGGAAGGCCTAAGAGAAGGTTTATGGATGTGGTGAGAGAGGACATGTAGGCGGTTGGTGTGACAGAGCAAGATGCAGAGGACAGGAAGAAATGGAAACAGATGATCAGCTGTGGCGACCCCTAATGGGAACAGCCGAAAGAAGATGATGATGTTTTTATGTTGGATGACAGTTATTAGGTTCTGGCTGTTAGATCGTAGGGCTCTAGTGGGAATGTGGGGCTGCATTACATGCTGAAGTGCTGGGGTTAACTCTGGGAGGTAGTAGACCTTGTGAGCTATAGAGAGTTGATTGAGCATGAGTATATGAGGCAACTCAAGCCAGTTAAGCTGTTTTAGGGATAGACAGTGGTGGGACCTGTAAGAAGCATCAGATGCAAACTTAGCAATCTTATTATAGCAAGATTCCATTTTATTCACTTCGGTTTGGTGTACATTAATCAAGATGGGGAGGCGCAGAGGAGGGTGAATAGGAGATGAGTCCTAGCGATGGTGACTTTGGTATGTTTAGTCATAAACTGTTTGTTCCTGTAGAAGAGGTCTGGCTTTTTAATTAACTTTCTTGGTGGTTTGTGCTATGTGGATGTCAAATTTCAGGTTATTGTCTATCTCTATGTCTAGCAGTTTGGCGTGTGTGGTTGGACTAATTTGAATGTTTTCTTTGGAGTTGATGATGAAGTTGTTGCTCGGGGAGGAGATCTACCTGGGCCAAAGAGAATTAGTTTGTTTTTTTGGGGGTTAAGAAGAAGTTTGATGTTAGAGAACCAGGTTTCAGCTAGGGTGAAGGTGTTTTGGGTTAGGGTTTGTAATTCACTTAGGGTGGGGGTGGCACATATAATGGTTATGTTGTCAGCATATTGTACTACTGTGACAGTTGACAATGATGAAGATATCTGGTTAGTAAATAGGGAAAACAACAGAGGGCCAAGGATAGACCCTTGAGGGACTCCTATAGTTACTGGTAGGAGGGAGGACAATTTGTCTCGCCATAGGACAGCTTGCTGTCAATCTGACAAATAGCTGTTAAACCATGATACAGAGGAGGGACTTATATTTAGGGTAGATAGAGTTGCAAGAAGCATGCTGTGGTTAACCATGTCAAAAACTTTTGATAAGTCTAAGAATATGGAAGAAGTAAATAGACCCTTGTTTCTGTGGTAGTTAACAATGTTGGTAAATGATAATAATACTGTTGTGGTGCTGTGGGAAGGTCTAAAGCCATGCTGGGATATGGAGAGTAGGTTGCTATTCTGGAGGTATTGCATAAGTTGAGTATGAATTACTCTTTCTAATATTTTTCATAATGGTGGTAAGATAGCTATAGGGCGATAGTTGGTAAGTTCTAAGGAGTTACTTCCTTTGTGCAGTGGGATGATATGGGAGTTTTTCCAAGAGGCCGGTACTTTGCATTCTGACAGAGATCTATTAATGGACACTGGGTGAAGTTGAAAACTGGGGGTATTGTTTTGTGTATTGGGGTGGGTTGTGGTAGTTATTGGTGTGGGGTGGGTAGTACTATTATTTTGGGCATTGGCAAGGGTCTGGGCTGTTTCAGTGAAGAATCTATTAAATTGTGTGGGTATGTTTTCATGATTATTTGGTAGCACAGGGGTTGGTGTAGTGGACTTTCCTGGGTGCAGTATACAATTTATTGTGTTCCAGATATTTTTAGGGTTAGGAGCATATTTTTCTTGTAGGTTTTGATAGTAGTTAGATTTGTCTAGTTTGATATGTTTTTTGGCTTTGTTCCGGAGCTGTAGGTAATTTTGCCTTAAGGTAGTGGTTTTGTTTTTTTTTTTTATATTGAGATCAGGTGTTGTCCCTTTCTTTCATTACAGTTTTAGTGAGATTTGTTAGCTATGGGGCATAATTAGCTTTTATTTTAATGGTTCAGGAGGGTGCATATTGGTCCAGGAGTTTTAGGAAGGTTGTGTTGAAGTACTCAGCTGCTTTGTCTAGACTCTGATAATTGCTCTAGGGGTGTCCAGTTGCAGTGTTTTAGTGCATTGATGAAGTTAGTAGGTATGAAGGTGTTTTTGTTACGAACTACTCTGAGGATAGGTTGGCTGATGGTTTGGGATTTGTTCCTAATTAGGTAGGTAGGATGATGATCACTTAGGGTATCTGGAAGACAGCCAGATTGCTGTGTAAGACTGGGGTCAGATACCAGGATCCAGTCCAAGATGGACTGGTGATTGGATGTTCTGTCAATTCTAGTGGGGGTGGTTAGAGTTTGGGTAAACCTGTGGAGGTTTATAAAGGCAGTGGGATTATGGCTGGAGCAGTTAAGCCAGTCAATATTAAAGTCTCCTAATAATATGGTTTCATGTGGAATGGAGCTGGACACCCAATTAAGCAGGTTTTTCCATCTGAGCAATATTATTGCCCGGTGGGATGTAGCCACCTGCAATAACTATGTGTTTATTGGAGTTTATTTTTAATTTGGCAAGGATTAGTTCCACATCTTTGACATCCTGGGTGTTGTAATCTAGTTGTTCTATGGTGAGGTGGTTTTGGAATATTATTGCAATACCACCTCCCTTTTTCTCTACTCTGTCTTTGCGGATAATATTGTAGCCAGGGGTGGTAATCTCATTGTCATGATGTTTTGGTTTGAGCCATGTTTCAGTTAACACAGCAATATCTGATTTGATTAGTGCCAATAGGGCATGTAGGTCCTGGATTTTCTTAAGTATGCTTCTAGCATTAATGTTTAGGAAGCAGAGATGAGGATGGTCTGTGATATAGGGGGTTTAGCTGATTTGAGTTAGAGTTTACAAGTGATTTGGGTCCTGGATTGGGGTGGACATCTCCACTGCAAGTGAGTTTTTGGAGTAGGTGTAGATAGAGTTTGGTAAATTTGTGAATTATTTTAGTTTGTTTTTGTGAAGAGAGAGGGTTAGTTGTTATGGCTGGTTTGTTGCATGAGTAAGGGAAAGGATGGGGTGTGGTAAGGTCAGATGGTGATATAGGGAAGTTGTTTAGTTTAATGAGATTAGCTGTGGATTCTGTTTGCCATGGGGATGGGGTATGGTTATCAAGTTGCATGTGGTAGAAGGACAGATTAGAAAGAAGGAGTAGGTTGAAGTCTATTAGTGTGTAGATGGATGCGTTTAGTAGTTGGGTTGGATGTGTGCAGTATATGTTAATTAGTTTAAGAAAAGGTGGGATGTATACAAGGGTGATATTTGTAGGTGTATCTGATTGGAGTTGTAATAGGAGAGGGGGACGTGGGATTTTCTGATAGAGGCAGGAAGTGAGGTGCAGTGTTGGGGACGAACTGGAAGGGGGAGGAGGTGACAAGTGGTTAGGTATAAAAGAAATTATATGGGGGGGTGGGTGAGAATGGGGAAGGGAGGGGAGCGAATGGAGCGGGTTGACACCCACAGTGACACCCACAGTGAGAGACTACAAGAAGTGACAAGATTCCCTAAGAAAACAATCAGCTATGGAGGTGAGTCAGGATACAGAGAGACAGAAGAGAATGGATTTAAGGCAGAGGGAGAAAATCTGAGGTATAGGAAGGTATAACAGCACAGCAGGATAGGGTAGAGAAGGAGAGCAGGCTAGGGAAAGAATAACCAGTGGTGGGAAGCACAGAAAGTTGATAAACTGGACATTATTAAAGGGTAAACAACATAGATGGAAGGCAGGAGAGAGGAAGGGCATAGTATCCAGACAAAGCAATAAAAATATCTACAAAAGCAATCAGAGACCTAGGAACAGGAGGATAGGTAAGTAAAATATGAGCGAGTCCTACAGTCAAAAGGAACAGGCAGAAATTAGGAGAAATACAAAAGGCAAAAGAAGCAGGCAGAAATCAGGAGAATTTAGACTAGGGACATACTCTACTAGATAGGTTCATAGATTGGTACTAGGCTATCAGCCCTAGGGCCTATACAAGCCTAGCCATAACAATTCCCTGTCTATTTCTTCCCACACTATTTACTTCCCTGGACCCATGTCTAGCAGGGCGACTGACGTGATCCCCGGGGTGAATTTCCTTTCTCCCATCCAATCATCAAGGTTCCTTTTGAAGAGGGCCAAAGAGGCACTCTGCTTGACATGTACGGGCAATCTATTCCAGAGTCTGGGGAGTCTCTGGGTCAGGAACGTGTCCCTCCAGCATGTTTTGTTTATTGTGATGACAAGATTTAGATCCCTGGAGCCTGTGGCTCTGAGGGATTGGGATTTCTTTAAGTGCAGCATGTCCAACAGCTCTGGGTTTGACATGGCCTTGTATGTTAAGCAGAGATCGCCTCTGAGTAGACGAAATGCGACAGAGTATAGCTCGAGTTTTTTAAGGCGGTCAGTGTAGGGCATCTGCTTTAGGCCTGTGATTCTTTTAGTGAGGTATTTCTGCAGCCTTTCCAGTTGTTGCAGATGTCTTGAGAGGTACATACCAAATGGGGCATTGTATTCTATAATGGTTCTAATGAGGGATGAGTACAGTGGGACAATGACCTCCTTTTTTCTGGATGAAAAGCCCTTAGTGATGAGGTGTGCCACATAAAAGGATTTCCTGACTGTTGTGGTGATGTGGTTATCGAAGGTGAGACCACTGTCCACCTGTGTCCCTAAGTCTCTTATCACACTTTCGGTGTTAAGTGTACTGCCACCTATATGGTAATTCATGGATACATGTCTTTTCCCAAAGGGGATAACTATACATGTCTTGGCATTGAGCTTGAGCCCATGGCTCTGGCACCAAGCATCTGTTTCTTTAAGGCTCTTTTGTAGAGTATCCACATCATTTGGGGATTCAATAATGTCTCCCAGTTTGCATTCATCTGCAAACTTTGTTAGCCAGAGTCCCTTATTGTTGGCCTGTACTTCAGAGAAGTAGATGCCAAACAAGAAGTGGTCCCAGGACTGAACCCTGAGGTACTCCACTTGTCACTTGCCTGGAGCTGGATTTAGAGTTGGCTGCTTTTACAGTGTGGGTTCTATCAGTAAGCCAGTTAGCAACCCATTGGGTGACGTAGGGATTAATGCCCAGCTTAGTAAGTTTATCTATGATTCCAGAGTGGGGGATGGTGTCAAAGGCCTTGGCAAGGTCTAGATAGGCTGTGTGGACCACCTTAACCTTGTCCATGGCTCTGGAGACTGATTCAAAGAAGTCAATCAGGTTCAGGAGACAAGATCTACCCTTCCCGAACCCAAACTGGGTGGGGTCCAGTGTTTAAAGGTTGCCAATGTCTTTGTTTATAAGTTCCATGATAATACACTCTGTGGCTTTGCAGATAAGGCTTGTCACACTGATGGGATGGTAGTTTCCGGGATCCAAGGTGGATCCCCCCTTGTGGAGTGGGATAAATGTAGCTCTGCGCCACTCAGTGGGCACGAAACCTGAGGTGAGGCTATGATTAAACATGACACTTAGGTGAGGTACCAGTTCATATTGTAGTTCATGTAGTACACAGCCCAGGATGTCATCTGGTCCCATGGATGCTGTATCCTTAGCTTTGGAATGTGTGTTTTTACCTGTGTGACCATTATTACTGGAATTTGGCAATCTTCCGGTGTAGAGATGGGCCATTTAGGGGGTGAGAGGGGGGTGAAGTTGGCACTGAATCGATCTGCCAGGATATTGGCAATATCTTTGGGATCAGTATATTTAATGACATTCTGTTTTAGCTCAGAGCAGATTTGAGCATTGCCATTTAGATTCTTGACATAGTTATAGAATGTCTTGTGGTTGTCTTTGGAATCTTTGGCAATTTTATTTTCGTAACTAGCTTTGGAGGATTTTATGAGGGATCTCAGTTTCTTACTGAGGCTGGTAAGGGAGTTTTTGCATCCTGGGATTTTCCTCTTTTCTGCAACAGTTTCTTCCTTTTGTTGTAAAGTTTGTTTATGGCAGGGGACCACCAGACTGGCTTTCTTTTTTTGGATGTGAGAGCATCTTGGTTCTGTTTGGGATAGCACGATTCATGCATGAGTGGATGTGCTCATACAGTGCCTTAGTGTAGGATTCAGCAGTTGAACTTTCAGTTCCTGTCTGCATGGGTGTCATGAAGTTTGTCACTTCTGACTTGAGTAGCATGAAGTTGGCTTTGAAGAAGTTTTTTATGGAGGTTTCCTTACTGGGGGGTGGGATGTGGATGTTAAGGGTGATTAGCTTATGGTCAGACCTGATTAACGAGGGGGTGACCATAGGTGTGGAGCATCGATTTCCCAAGTTGGTAATGACCAGGTCTAGGATATTGGAGCTCCTGGTGGGACTATGGATTAGTTGATCCAGGGCGTTGGAATTTATGAATTCCAAAAACCGTTGGGCAAAGGTGTCGATGCATGAGTAGTTTTCCCAGTCAATGGCAGGGTAGTTAAAATCACCCAGTATTAGGGTGTTTGCTTCTATCTTAATATTTTCCAGTATGTTTAGAAAGGTGTAGTGAGAGTCTTGGGGTATGGTGAGGGATCTGTAGCAAGCTACAATTTGGATTGCAGTTTTACCTAGTGTTAGTTGCACCTGGAGAATTTCAGATACATTGTGTTGGGCAACTAGCCTGGTGGTGTGAATGTCCTTGGTGAATATTGACACTCCTCCACCTTTAGTGTTTTGGTCCTGGTTTGGTGGCCGAAGAGTGTGGTAAGAGTTGTAGCCTGGTATTGCAGGGGTGCTCTCTGGAGCCTTGATCCAGGTCTCAGTTATTGCACAGATATCGATGTTCTCCATTTTTAGGAGTGCCTCAAGAGAGTGCATTTTGAGATTTAGACTTCTAGCATTGAGTAGCATTACCTTCAGATTTTGCATGCTTGTACCTGTTACGATGGTGATTTTGTCCTTTGAACTTTGCCTAAAAAAGGCACTATATGGGTGGCAAGAGCCTTAGCCAGTAACCTGAATCCCAGGGGCGACAGGTGCAGACCATCTCTGGCAAAGCATCGTGGTCTGTCGATCATGTCGTCCCAGGCAGACAGATACTGGATCCACTTTGAATGACACCAGAAGCTTAGCCAATTTTTGAAGTCAATCATTTTGTCCTTATATTGTGGTATCATTCTGGGAGAAGGTAGGATGCTACTCAGGGCTAGGGTCATACCTGCTTGGGCCACATGATCCGAGAGCTCTTCCATGTCTCTTTTCATGTAGTCCAGGGAGGTACATCTCAAGTCATTCATTCCAACACGGACAATGACAGAGTCATATTTGTACTTGTTGTGGAGTGACTTGAATGCATGCATTATGTGGTGAATCCTGGCACCCGGCAGGCAGCTGACTGTAGTTTTCTCCTTGTTCAAACTGGTGAGTGGGACATCAGTGTGCCAGACTATAGAGTCACCTATGACTAAAGTGTAAGGTATGTTGTCTTGCCTTAGGGGCTGTTGCTGGGTGGCACACTGGTGTTGTGAACTATGTGACACTTTGGTTGTGATTGGTGTTTGTTTGCGTTTCAGCTTCAGAGGTCCTTGTTGCTTGAGCAGGTTACATTTAAGGGCCTCTGCATATGTGGATTTAGTGTTGCTATATGTGGGTGTTGGTGGTGTGGGTTTAGAAGGGCTATGTGTTGCTTGAGTGGTAGTGTGGATGTTAACCTTCTCCTCTTGACTGTCTAGCACAATCTTGGGTGGAGAGAGCTTTGTTTCCATTTTGGCTATGTAAGTGCATCTCTCACAGGTTGTAGTGTTGGGTGGTAGGAGGAGAGGGTTGTCTGTTTACATGAGGCAATTGCTGCATTGCCCCAGTATGCCCAGATTCACCAGGTGGACAGGAGAAATCACTGGAAGCTGACCCTTGGACATGCCTGGTTTGGTGCTTTTTTTTGTAAAGTACAGGAGCTGTTTTTCCTTACCTTAGCAAGGTACTTTGCAATTATAGGCTGTTTAGTGCCTAGTAGACATAGACATTTAACAAGGAAGGAGTGTAACTAACAAAATGAGGAGGGGGGAGTTAAAATAAATTTACATACAGCCTAATTTAAACACTATGGTAGGGGAGGAAAGAAGAATAACTTGGAAGTCATGGGGGGGATACAGTGCAGCTGCCAGTACCGATGCAGAGCTCAAACAATGGCACTACATATACTAAATGTTAAAATTTACATGGATCTCTTCTGACACTTTCTTTAAATTATTTATATATTAAGATTAGTAAGTAGGGGGACTCCAATGAGTTGAGTTCTAAAATTTATAATAAACAACCATTTGCTTAAAGTTGATATCAGATGAGGCAGCATATTTTTGGGAATGTGATATTTCAAGTATTTATTTATTTTTTTTGTGGAAAAAGGTTATCCTGAAACCTTAATTGGTTTAATATGAAAGGAACATTTTGGTAACAGAAAAAATAAGTTTCAAGTGATTTTAAGTAGATGGACATTTACAAAACTTGAAAATACAGAGAAAATAAATTTATGGCAAGGCACTGATTATTCTGTGGATGTTGTTATGATTTAAAAATCCATTACTGGGAAACTGTGAGTTAAGTGAAATATTAGGGTGTTGCCTCAAAATTATTTATAGAAAACTGGTTTATATTAAACAATTATTGGAACCAAAGAAAGGCACAGTAAGTAGCACATCTGGTACAATGAATTGCACCTTCCCGTGTGGGTATACACTAAATATGTGGTGGGTTTGATGTTTCTGCAACAACTTTGTTTTCATTCGATTATTCCACATTATACAGAGTCTGCATACTGTCTTGACAAAATCCTATTGCCAAGCCAGGGAGTGATGGACATTCTTTTTCAGTACATGGATTGGTCTCCCTTTCTGCAGCAAAACTTATCAGAGGCTAAAATGAAGGAGGAGGATTCCTCCTTTGCAGGGTAAATAACACTTCAGATCATCCGCAGTTTAAGGAAAGTGTTTTCCATCAGACAGGGTGCTCCACATCAACCATTTGGAGGTCCATGCAGATGTCATGGCTTTTGGGACTCTGTAGGGAAAGCATTCAGCCTGTCATGTGGTACCTAAATAAGTAAGAGGAATTGGCCGTATACCCATGCAATTGGTATGATGCATGTCTGGCAGAGAATCATAGACAGAAGTTTGCAATTGTAATTTCTTGGGTAGTATTTGGTTCAGACCTTATAGAAAGGGGATGCTTTGGAAACTGTCCTATTTGCCACCATGAATATGTGGTACTTCCCCTCCTCTGCACCATTCAGAATTGTAACGGAGAGTTCATGGTGGATGTCTTTTCCATTCCTTACAAGCAATATACCTGTATGCCTTCTTACCATTTTCCCCCAATTCCATATATCATAAAAAATTTTAAGAAAAAAATAGGACAAAAAACAATTCTTGCCTCACCCTGTTGCTAGAGGTGGGTGAAGTTTCAGGTGTTCATATCCGTAGAAATACAGAGAAATCTTCTACTTTCTCCTATGGCGGTACCTCACATTTTCATCAGAAGTAACTCCACCTAAGAGTTTGTCTATTGCTGTAGAAAATCTGCTACAACAAAACCTTCAAGTAGGGATGTCATAAATCAATAATTTTGCCAGACAGTTTTCTACACATTAGATGCACTCAGTTAAGTGGAAGATGCTCTCAATTTTCATGTATCAGTATACAGTGTTGCCTCAGTCAGTCAGTCTGCAGGTGGTCCTTAACTGTCTTGGACATCTATATAATATGGACCTCAATTATTTAATGGTCAGTGTGCATCTCAGCAATTTTCACCATCAGTTTCTTGTGGAAAGTAGGATGATATCCCAGTACTAGCAATTAAACAGGTCCTTAGAGGATTCCTTTATCTCTGCCAATCTTTGAAGAATCCCTAATTTCGAGGAGATGAATTTCATGAGTAAAATGATTGCCTGACCTCTCTTCTAGCAATCAGTTCATTGACTTGCTTTTTTTCTTTCTGTTTTTCCATTCATTTTTCTGATCAACACCACCTACATTTTTATGATCATGGTGCTTCAAGTAATCAAACGTGAGGAACTGTAACTGAAATTTCACAAGAGCAGTGTGGCCCTTATAAAAAAAATGTTTCTTCCAAATACTGCTATCAGTTTTGTCCATTGTAGAATTATAGTACCTGTCCACTTGGCCCTTATCAGAACTACAGTGTGGATACTAAATCTGTTATTCTACTGTAGGAGTACTGTTCATTTGTTTTATGAAAGTAAACTGGTGAACATGCACTACACAGAGTGACATCACATTATTCTCTGGCAGAGCGTGTATGAGGTCTCTGAAAAAAGATGTCAAAATTAGAACAGACAGAAAGATTGACCCAGTCATAGACACACACAAGGGAGCCCCATTATGTTTTTTTTTCTTCTTCTTCACACCACATATGTATTGACCAGACGTGAAGGACACATGTCCAAATACACCAATGGTTCAGAATCTATACATGCACTGGCTAGGTGGTATTATACTGAAAGATAATGTTTTTTGCCTTATGAAGGTCACATGCTTGATTTGAATAGGATAACATTTTTGAACTTTTCCATGCATGACCTGAGAAATATGGGACATTATTCCATATGCACAGCCAAGTGTACTTTATGTGCCCTTTTGGAAGGAGAGACATATTCATTCATAAGGATAAATAGGTGAATTTAAAATATTCTTCTGAAGCTAGGTAATACAGAGTCATGAGAACACAAGGCTTTTAATCTAGTAAGTAAAGGAAATACATGTGCTACAATATAATGTTTAATTTTCATACTCAGCAATCTCCTAAACATATTGAATGTAGTTTACTTCGAATTTCTTTAGGTGTGGTGTGATTGGAATTCATGTTGGAAAAATGATTTTGTCAGAGTGGCATCTAGGTGAATTTTCCTATGACTGATAAATGTAGATAACAATACACAATGAAAAATGTTCAGCACATTCTTAGTGTTTCCTTACTCAGAGTTCCATAACTACAGAGTTAGTATATATGAGTAAAAGAGTATGTATGGGCTGTGATGTAAAAGCTCCAACACTGATGGGTGCAGAGGGTGCAAATCTGCCCTGCATAACTTATTTGTAATGTTAGTTATGATAAGTTATGCTATTTAGAAGTAACCTCTGTTATTGTTTTAATTTCTTATTTTGCTGATTTTGTGAGATTTGATGAACTTTTTTGAGAACACGAGTTTTCAAAAAGTTACTCAGGATAATTTCACTTCTAATGAAGTGAGGGGTTATGATGACATACATTTTGAATTTATTAAATCAACAGTTTTGTAGCTAAGCAATGCTGCTGTTATGAATAATGACAAATCTGGTTTAAGGATTCATATCATCCTGGTTCATAATTAAAGGACACTGGGAAGAATTTGTTTGAGTGTATCTCACAATTCAGAGTCTATACAACATTTATGGAGCATTTCTGCCAGCCTTGAATGCTTACATTTGAAGATAAGGTATGCAGGTTCTTTACAGATGTACTTTCTAGCACCTTAATTTTTCTGATCTGTGTTTTGTGTAGCATTAAGCCTTCAGTGTTTTGTCTGAACCACATGGGCCCTAAGATCTACCTTAGTGATTCAATGCAGAATCAGCAAATGTAATATATATAATATTAAGACAGATTTTGTCCCATAATGGGCCTCATGATAGTCAAGATCTATATGTGAATGGAAGCATGAGAGGCAAGCACTGTTATAATGAGACTGCAATACACTGCTATGGTCCCTTTACTATGCATAACACATGCAGGCAAATCACTGTTGCTGTGCGGTACAAACATCAATTTATTTCAAGTCAATAAGCCAAGTTTGCTACTAATTCATCCTCTTTACCCATCACTGTAAAGCTCTGCATACCCTTAGCTGGTTGGAATCCCCCCTCCACCTCTCCTACACTCAACTTACAACAATGTCTAAAATCTTACACAAACCATTAGCCTGCTCAGCTCTTACCCCTTTAATCAACATATATTTCCCTAAAAGAACTCTCAGATCAGAAGACAGCTTCTTACCATAAATAAATCAAATAAATGCCCTGGACAAAGCCTATGCTCATTCTCAATAGCATAAAAATAAAAAACATGGAACTCCCTACCTATAACTACCAGAACTAGTTCTGACTGACACACCCTGAAATTTCCCTACAAGAACACTTTACAAAATCATGAACCTGATCCTACACCAATCCTGTCTGAAACTGCTCACTATCCTTCACGCATCCCCTTCAAGCTAAGTCACACCTCACAACCCTCTCCACCTTCCTTCTCTACTCCTTTCTTTTGTTTTTCCCACTATCTTTCCGTATCCTGTTTCTCTCTCCAAAACTTTCCTCTACCTCTTTCTCTTTCCTCCCTACTCACCTAAGCTAACTGAAGACACCCTAGTCTGCACTCTTCTTATAATGTCCTTTTCTCTCCATCCTTGCTTCCTTCTATAACCCTAATATGAGCACCATCTCTCATGATGACATCACTCCATTTCCCTCACTGTCTCTAATCA
>NC_056732.1:961624140-961696040 GCF_019279795.1 Protopterus annectens
TGTATGTGTGTATATATACTTACATACAAATATATTATTTATTAATAAATGATACTATGTATACATAAATTATAGCAATGTTTATTTATAAGAACATAATGAAAACTGTGTGAGAACTTCACTAAATGATGCCATACAACACCAAAGAGGCAGACTAATATATTTGCCTCTGATATATTTTGATTTATTAAAATTTATTTACTTGTTTGATTGAGTGATTGATTGGTTGATTGTTAACTGGAGAGATAGGCTGGTCCAAAGACCCTTTACATCTACAAACTTGCCAAAATGGCACAACTAAATTCATATAAAGTTAAATGAACTCTGTATATAATATCATCTCTAATGTCTTAGAATCTATCAATCATTACAATATTACAGCTACATTATCTGGCACAAATATGCCAAAGAAACATGCAATATTATGTGCAGGAGGTAAATATAAAAAAACTCTGACATTAAAATAATATATGGGTTAGCAGTTGAAAACAATATGCAATCAATACTCTTAATTGCAGATGACACCCAGCAAGTGACATCTGATATAAATATTTTAAGGGTAGTCTGTCTTCAGTTTTAATTTTAAAATTCATATTTATAGCTTTTCATTGTTGCAGTAGCCCATTTTCTTTGTTGCAGTAGTTCACTTATGAATAATGCATGCCTAGCCTTCCTCATTCTCTTGTAAGATAGTCCTCAGTCAAGGGAGTCTCAGAATAAATGTTCAAACCCCTATACCACAAGTGGGTCTTTCCAGTTCCAGGGCAACTAGGGTTTGAGGTCTGAAAGAGCACTGATAAGCAAGATGCCTGTCTTCTGAGAGAATAGTCAGCAGTGACCGTGATAAAAAAGGCTGAATGTAACAGCCGATAATCAAATGACTCTGCCCATGATTGCAAAGAGTAGTTGGTTCTTTGCACTGATGCTCCGTGATGCCCACAAGAGTGATCTAGATAAATGTGTGCATTTTATTTCAGGTAGTGTGGAGAACAACAGTATTATGCAAAGAGATTTATGCAACTACTGGCAGTACATATTTCAAGTTAGATATTAATAAGTTAATCTCTATTTCCAACGTTTGATTCAGAAGTGAGAAAACCATAATACTTATATTCTAGTTTAGGTTATTTATGTTCATTATCTACATTAGTCTGAAAGATATAACTAATTAAATGTCTAGGATCAAACCAGATATCCATATTTCAACTGTTTGACCATGTCAATTAAATGCCTAAGTGGTTCTTATACCATAAGTATGTCCCTTCCATACATACTTTGAGGGTTCTGTAAATCAAGAACTTTATTTACTGGAGTATGCAGCAAGCTACTTACTATTTTACCAACTGCAGAACTTGATAAACCAACTGTTTAACATTTTGATGAACTTTGAAAAAATGTAAGCTTCCTTATATAGAATAAGGACATCTGCATAAGTAAAAATGTTTAGCAATTGTATAGCCAGGGCAATGCTACTGATAAGAAGTGATGACAGTGTTAGCCTTTACACCCCAGCAATGAAGCTTGTGGAATACCACCCTTAAATATGCTACTTGTTGAAATAGTTCAGTCTAAAGCTACTCTGAAGTATCTCTGCTTTAAGAAAATTTAAAGTCCAGTTGATTGTCCCATGTTGTACTACCAAAACTAAACTCTTCCAGTGTCCTGAGTAGATAAAATTATTTGAAAGTGTTTATTTCAGACAATTACCTTAAACTGATAATGTCAACTGCTTTCAATAACTCATTTTCTACACTTGCAAAGAAGGAACCTGTTGCACAATAAATATAGAAAGCATTAAGTCCCTTTTTTAAATTGTAACTTTGAATGCAGATATCTTAATTAGGAATAAACTTTATTTCCCAGTGGCTTTACCAACAGTCTTAGATTAATTTAATCTTAGATTAGCAGGTCTGTAGTAATGTGATACTTTTGGGGGAAGCATCCACCTTTTGGAGGGGCATTATCAAAATCTACAACTGTAGGTACAACTCCCAATACAAATAAGTCAGTCTGTGTGTAAGTGTTCATATATAAATAAATAGACAGATATATAAAGCACATCCATTAATTTCATTAACATGATAAATATATATATATATATATATATATATATATATATATATATATATATATATATATATATATATATATATATATATATATATATATATATATATATATATATATATATATACATATATATATATATATATATATATATATATATATATATAGGACAAATATATTGTAGGACTTTGCATTGGGTCCATACAACGGTGCATTTGTGCTGTCACCATGCTCACACAGCTATGAACCATGTGGTATCTAGGCTGTCAGCATGGATATGTATGCAAATGAGGTGGATTTCCTGAAGTAATTAAAGGAGCAACCATGTCTGCGTATACCCTTCTTGTAGGCTCCTAAATTATGTTGATATTTCCTGAGGATGTGGATGACATTGTGGGGTGTGTGCCTTATTGTTTTTAAGAGGTTTTTGTTCCCAACTGCACGTTTGTTCTGTGCACTGCATAGCTGAGTGTGTACGCATGGGCAGATTACCCCATGTGATGGTGATGACGTAGGTAGCAATCAATTAATACTGAATAACTTCAATAAATATTTTTTTTACTTACTTTTGTATAAGCTATGCATGCACTAATATAGGGCCTATAAATTATGTTAGTAATATCCTGGGCAGGTGAACTGCAGCATAATTAGCAAATCTCATATGGTGGACCTAAAGCAGAACAGTATAAGATATGCATACACCCTACTTTCTGGTTTTCCCCCAATACTCTGGGCCATTGAAGTACAGACTTGGGAATTTTGACTGGGATAATGCTAGGGGCTGCTGCAAGTCTGGTGCATCTGTATGTGCTAGATGCTGAAGTCAATGCTGCTGACAATAGGCATAGGCCGAGAAGGGTTTTCAGGCTCAGGGTATCCTTCCAGGAGCTACATGGGCTGGAGATTGTAGAGCGCTACAGGGTGGACAGGAACAGGTTACAAGAACTCACTGAGCTATTCCACCATCATCTCAGAGCCAGATCTACAGAGCGGAACCCGTCCCAGTGAAGACAAGGGTATGTGTAGCCCTTAGGGTACTAGCTATAAGGTCTTTTCAAAGACCAGCTGGGGAACATGATGGGGGCATCACAGGCATCTGCATCCAGGATACTCCATCAGTTCCTGGATGCTATGCTTCCACATGCCAGTGAGCACATATCTTTTCCCTTTACCCCTGAGGCATGGCCCAGCAATATGTAACACCTCTACTGTGTAGCACACTACCCTGAAGTACTGGGTGCCATAGATTGCACTCATGTACACATTAAAGCAGCACCTTAACCAGAAGGGGTACCACTCCATCAACTGCCAGGTCATGTGTAATGCCCAGGGGATTTTCCTGAATGTGTGTGCTGGCAACCCTGGTTCCCATATCTGTCACACATTGCAGCTGTACCAGTTGTTTGCTAGGGATGACATCCCACAAGGCCATTTATTGAAAGATGCTGGTTATGCCCTGGAACTGTGGATGATGACACAAATCAGAAATGCACACTCACCCATGGAAGAACACCATAATTTGGCACACGCACAAACTAGGAACATCATAGTGCATGTGTTTGGGCTTCTAAAGACATGGTTCTGGTTCTGGTGCCTCGATATATCTGGTGGAGCCCTGCAGTATACTCCAGCCACATGTGCACAGATATTCACAGTATGTGCTATGCTACACAATCTGATCCTGCAGAAACAGCTGCAGCAGGATCAGCAAAGGGAAGAGATACCCAGCCCCCCACCAGTTCCTAGGTCACCACAGCCACAGTCACAGGAGCACTCGGAGGAGGAACCCCCTGCTGATGTCCCTGTAGGCAGATGTAGGTGTGCACAGTAAGCCCTGGTTTTGGCTAAGAGACAATGCATATCACATTCACTGACAACCTAGGGACTTACACCTTACTCCTACTCACATACACATATGTAAATTGATGCCAGGCAACTCACGAATCCTTTACCTATCCATGTATTGGTTATGTACTGCTTGCATCAGACAGAGTTAACTCTGATCTACAGTTGTGTCAACTGCTGCATTTGCAGGATAACCTGGACAGTAGTCTACTGGATTATTATGATGTGTCAGAGTATGTATGGACTAGGTACATTATGCAGATACAGTGGGCTAGTTGGACAGAAATGACATCCCCATTGGACTACAGATACCCATTCCACTAACATGTCTCCATTTCTATTCAGTAGGCCTCATGCATGGAATATTCATGCAGTCTTACTGCAACAGATCACTGGTACATCATTGAAGGGAGATGTTAGGCAGTCAGGCTTAATGATACTCAGACTGTCATGAATCCCAGCAGAACATGTGGCTTTGTTCCCCCAACCCCAACACAGCAGTATTCCCGGTAACTCATCAGTGGTATATGAGCATTTCACTCAGTCTCAGGAAAGTACTATAGAAATGGATCAAGCAACATATATCTTAAATAACAGAGGAATAACCAGTGTAGATATTTATGCAGTTGATTGTGGTATGAATAACCCCATGTCTGTCAAGCAGCTTCTGAGGCTTAAAGGACTAAAACAATTACCTTGTGTGATGGAGTTCATGGTTCTTATCTAGAAGTATCCACTGGTTTTGGATGTGGGGTATCAATAATTTGTGTTCTACAGACTATCAGTGTGTTTGTTCTGTACAACCTGAGGAAGTGCACTAGGTTAGTGCGTGAAAGCGCTTGTTCTCTCTCTCAATAAATTGCTCAACTGTTCATAGTGTTTCATGGTGGTTCCTTGCAAGTCTACAGATATTCTGTACAATTTTAACCAATGTCACATATTAATTACACAAGACAACTTTACGAAATTTTAGCAAATGTGAGTGAAGTGCAACAGTGCAGAAACAGGGACAGATATCATACTGTGTAAGACACAAAATCCTGGACTGCAGTACAGGTAGGTGTGGGCTGGAGCCAGTTTTTAACTAGCCAAAACTCTCACTGGACATGCTCATACACTTTGTTATGCTGAGCACAGTTCTGTTGCTCCTTGCACAAAATTACTTTTATACTATATATATATATATATATATATATATATATATATATATATATATATATATATATATATATATATATATATATATCTATATATATATATATATATATATATATATATATATACTATATATAGATACACACACACACACACACACACACACACACACACATATATATATATATATATATATATATATATATATTTGAGTGCTTTTGTAGGTAAGTAGCCAGGCATATCTGACAAATGCCACATCCACAGAGGTTCCACAATAAACCAATACACCGTGTACACAACATGTCCTATGCAGACGGCATCAAGCATGTAAACTAAGTATTCTGTTTCTGACATGCTCTGGAGGGGTGGTGTATGCCTGCCATGCAGTTAGGTGCCAGATCCCACTGTGTACCTCCTGGATAGTGAAGAAAGGATTAGCCTGAGAATTATCTCACCTACACAATTACACCTTGACTGGGGTATAAGCAGGACATGCTGGACAGACAGGAATGTAGCCCAGACACTACACCCTATATATAACAGACTCCCAACGCATGTGAAGCACAGTTCCGCCCTAACCCAAATCATGTGCAGGTTACATGACAAGATGGGGAACACAACAATTATAACTGCTTTAGGACAAATGTCTGTAATGGACACAGGGAAACTGTGGATGGTTCACCTCACATGCCCCCAGCTTGTCCATGTGTCAGCTCCCAAAACGCTGCTTACACTTACCAAGGGTTTCAGACCTTGTCAGAGTTTAGGTATGCATGGCTAGGTTGAAAGACACCCTTGTTTTTGTTAGCCTATTATACACATATGAACCTATGGATCACGCAACTATACTGTTTTACCTTTCTGATGACATGTCTAACCTGTGCTGCCATTCCATCCTGTGCTCTGATGTTGATGGGTTTATTGTACATGTGAACCCATAGATGTGTCATACACAATCCTAAAAGTGAAGTGTAAACAGTGCCATGAGACACCTTTCATTGTGTGACTACACAGCTATTACAACAGCATCAACATAACATACACAGCATAATGTGGTTTACACATTAAAAATGACAGTGTTCAAACTGTGTGACTGACCATAACAAGTAGCATGCAAAGGCAACACTGGATGAAACATATACATATTAATTTAGATAGTCTCCCTGTGCATCAGACACATAGCTTCATTTCTCTGCATTGATGAGAATGATGACAGGGATGTGGCACAGATATCATCACTTACACAGGGTGTTGTATGGTGGTGCAGGAGGCCTAGGCTGATCCAATAGTTTGGCAAACATGTGTATAAAGCAGAAAGGGAGCAGGCAAGACGGACCATGTCATTGTGGTGTGTGTGTCTGTAGGTGACCTGAGTGTGACAGTGGTGTGTGAATGTCTGCATGAACACAGCCAAGCTCAGTACTAGCACTATGTGAATGTATGTTGGACAGCTTTGAGCCATGCATGGTAGAGCTGACAGTTCATCATCTCCACTCCTGAACATGAGAACTGACTCTGCCAGGAGTTTCTCTGCCACTTCCATGCCTAAGGTCAGATGCTGGGCTACTAACTGAGGGTGACTGCTGTCTGCTGGGACTGTGTCCTCCTTGGGAACACTCAGGACCACAACCCCATGGTCTACCACATCATGGTGTGGACAGCACACTCTCCTCTTGAGCGCTGGGTGTTCAGTAACTGCAGGAGCTTGATTGTGCATGGACTCTCAACAGATGTAGTTGCTGACCTATATCCATGAGACTGACGCTCAACTCCAACCAGATATTCCATCACAGACAATGTGCATTCCAAAGCATGGAATGACATTTTAGCTAATACCACGAAATATGACATTTGGGACATAAAATGTTTTGTGCTTACCAGTGGCAAGGGCATAGCCTCTTCCTATTCCTGGTGGTCTTGAAAAAATATTGAGGGAGAGGTAATGTGAACAGCACCTTATTACAGTATAACACTGGTTGAACGTCCAGAATTTCTCCAGTTACAGTAGCTAATATGATAACAGGTATGCGGGTCAAAATCTCTGCATGAGCTTAAAACTGCAAGTAACCTACTATCCCCAACCCAATAAAACATCTGTCATCCACATAAAAATATGTATATAGCCTGACATACTACATGCTACAGTATTCTAATGCTGATTCAACTAAACACACCTGGCTAATCCTCTTGGGTGGAAATGGTGGCACCCACATCCATAACATATGGTGTGATGGAAGCCTGGGAGCTGTCCAGTGTGGCAAGATTCACCAAGAATTCCTCAGTGGCTGTCAGAGGTTGTGCCACTGCAGGCCCACCACCAGTAACCTAATGATCTCTGGCAACGTCCGCTGTCCTTCTGCTTGCTGGATTGTGTCTGTGGCACAGTATCACACCTACTCATATGTGTGATTCTGATGCACCACACCATTTATATTATGGACCAGTTCATCCCACAAGGCTTTTTGCTTCTGCCTATTTGTCCTCCCTCTAGACAGCAGGTTTTGGTAGTATCATAATGACTCAACTAGTAGGTCATTTTCCACTTCAGTGAAAGGTGAATGATGTCTGGGGTACTTGTTATCACCTGAAATACAAAATAATGAGAAGACATGTCAGGATCATATATGTGGGTGTATAGTATATACAGAAACAGCAATTAAGGAAGGCTATCAGTATTCCCTGCTTGATTACACATCTCTTATGCAACAGTGTGGCAATCATGCAAAGGATGTGGAGGCAACTAGGACAGTGGCAATAGTGAACTATACCTGCTTGTGCCATGACAGATAGTCAAATATGATCACACACCCAGCACAGGAGTCCACTTTAGTGTAGCCCATAGCAGGAAAGCCTCCCCGATAACATATGTCTATAGTTCAGTGCCAAAACATAGCTGTGTAGTATTATAACTGCCAACAGAGGCAGTGTCCAGGAGACCTGTGTCCATAGTTACCAGACAGCATTAAAGGCTTGCTGTAGTCTACATCCTCTCTAGGTGTTACACAGCTACAGATCAATGGGACATCACCGGTACAGTTCTAAGAAAGGCTTACTGATGCAATCCTCATTTCCCCTAAGTATATTAAAACATATACATCGTGTTGAAAACAAAATGGTTACATACTTGATGGAGTACAATACTCCTCTTTTGAAAGATATAGATATATGCATGCTGTGACAATGAGTTCACCATAGAAAGTAACTCTCAACAGAATGGATTCCCTAGCTAGGAGTTTGTCTTTTTAAGATGGTTCTCCTGAGCAGGTGATGCCTCAGAACTAATCTGTTGTCACATGCACAGCTGATCTGCAGTGTATTCAGGCAATCCCATGCAAATATTGAAGAAGATATAAGATGTCAATGTAGAAACAATCCCTTTTTCATATGATGGCGTGGAAATGCTGGGTAGAAATACCATGTCACCACAGAGAGGATGTTTGTAGTAGATACCTATTACATGCACATATGTGTGAGTTACAGGCTGCAGCTGCAGCTGCTGCATGCAATAAGGTTAGTGAGAAAGGCTGCAGAATGTGGGGGATAACATCACTTATGAGTAAAGATACCCAGCCCTGGTGTACATCCAGAGCCTGATTAAGGGAACCCATCCCTGAGGATATAGAAATATGTGTTTAAGGTAAGTATGTTAGCCAGAGGTATCATTAACAGAGTAAAAGGCAACATGTTTGTTGTGTTGTTGAACAACATAGGGGTACATTTACCATTATCTCAACCATTTGGACAACTGCCAAGCCCTGTGCTACATTATGATAGTCATCTGGAACATATGTGCTGCCAATCCTTGCTGCTAGCATGACTTCCATATGTGTGTGATAGTTGTGCAGCTGTGCTTAGCTATAATATCAGTAGTAAATGACTGGGTGCTGCGGTCTGATATTACTGGGCCTCCGTTGTATTACATATCTTAAAATTCCTTTGTAAATGCATAGTAATGCATGACCTGACACCTTATGCATTTTCTAGTGTTGTAATAGGAATATGTCAACTGTGTTCCTGTCTGCAGGCCTTTGACTTCCATCATTGAATAGCAGACATTCCATCCGAAATGCATTGGGTGGATGAATAGTTGATGACACAGTCATTGATTGCAGAATTCACAATGATGCTCTACACATACATGTATTTTAAATGCTACACACCACTAGATTTGAACCCAGGACCATGTGTATCAAAAAAAAAAAAATAAATAATCCCCAGGATTCATGAAGCTTGCGCCAGGTGCAGGCGTAGCATAGGCGGTATAATGCCAAATATGGCCGACGAGCGATTCAGGTACGATCCAATTCCACGTGCACTACCAGCGTATGCCAGATCTGCACAGCCCTCGGCTCAGGTATGCTAATCACCCCATGCGCAGTACTGCACCATGCAAATGAAGGTACATAGTGATTCATGAAGTGGTGCAGGCATAGCGTAAGCCCACAGAAATGTAAACCAAAAAAAAACGGTTTACATTTTTCCAAACAGAACATCAGTGCTATGAAAGCGGACCAGACTCATGTATTACAAAGTTAACATATGCCAATGGCTAAATATACAGCCAATGGCATAAGAAAAGATGCACAACACCTAAAAAACAACATTTAATGTCATGTCCACAGTAACGCAAAGTACAACCGCTGGGCATGTGTGCGCAAATGGGAACACAAGGAAAATATACACAAATGTCATAAAATCGCAATGTAATACAAATCATGATTTCACCATAATACTCAATGGTATGCATGGTACACCACAACCAAGCTGCAAGGGTTGCTAAGGGTCTGTGACAGTGTTCGGCACGTTAACTATGAATTAATAGTCAATGCAATGCAAATGACGCAAGTAATAGTAAATCACAAACGTCCCGCCGGACTAAGGATGTATCATACGGCGCAGCGCTACAACACCGAGGAGTGGTTTGGCAGTATACATGACATCAGCAGTAGGGTGTACCACCGTAGCTGTAAGCACATTGGTGGAATGCAAATCCAGCCTGCCCGTTGCTAAGCAAAGCTGCAGGATAGGGGTGGGGATGTAGGTATAGCATCATTTAGCTGAGAGCACATATGGTGCAAAAAATCTCATGTGTACACAGATGAAAACGTGCCCGAAACCCGGTAAGCGGACACACACGCTGTGCACCATAGCTCAAACAGGAAGGTTAGGGGAAGAAAATAAGAAAATGCCGCAGTAGGGTAATTGGAGTACAACTGAGCAATTAACACCCATTAACTCACAGTGGGCAATCGATGGCAGCTAACAAGTCTGCTCATAGCAACCTACAGAACAGGATAGGGGAGGTGTCGGATTGCAAAGAAAAGAGAACTGTCATAGCAGAGCAAAGCAAACCTGCAGTAGATCGGCCATAGAACACATTTCATAAGATAAGCCAGGTTTTTGAAAGTAAAAATGAAAGCAGGCTGCTGGATGCATGCCAGAAAATGGGAGGGGAAGTGTTAAGAAATGTTAAAGGAAGGGCAAGAGGTGTTCCACGGCAGCCAAATGTAATTCAACACCAAAGGCACCACAATAGTAGCACCTGTGGTAAAACACATAAGATACCCTGTAGTTCTGATGGCACATACACACCGTATGATATCATCAGTGTTCACAGCACAATAGTATAAAGTGTGAAGGCACCTCACACACACACCTGTGTATTCCCAAACACTGCACCATCAGTGTAAACAGACAGGGAGCTTTTACAATGTACATGTTGGGAGCTGCCATAGCTGTGATTCATCACCATGTGTTAGAGACTGAGGGTGTTGTGGAGGATGATGCTGACAACCACCGCAGGCCCCGGAGGAGGAGAAGAGTGTTCAGACCAAGGGTAACCTACCAGGGGCTACGTGATTTGGAGATAGTAGAGCATTACAGGGTGGACAGGGACATCTTATAGCAAATAGTTGAGCTGTGCCGGCCACGCCTGAGATCCAGAAACAACAAACGGGAACCCATCCCAGTGGACACAAAGGTATGTGTAAGCTTGCAAATACTAGCCATATCATCTGAGGAAGACAACAGTCGAAAGCGCTTATCGGATATCTTCAAGGGACAGTTTTGAGCTTTTTTATTTTTTATTTTCAAGTTGAAGTTTTATTCGTATTAAAGGACTACATTTTAATTGGAACACTTGTGGATTTCATTGATTGGCCATCCTTGGGTGGATTTTCTGTCTTTTTTCTGCTAAAACAGGTACCTTTCAAAGGCCAATTGGAGATATAATGGGGATCTCACAGGCATCAGCATCCAGGGTACTACACCAATTCCTGGATGCTATGTTACCACATGCCAATGAGCATATATACTTCCCCCAAACACAGGAGGAGTTGGCCAGCAATATGCATCTCTTCCACCATGTGGCACACTACCCGGAGGTACTGGGTGCGATAGAGTGCACTCACATACATATCAAGCACCACCCAGTGAGCATGGTAGGTGCTACATAAACCGCAAGGGATTCCACTCCATCAACTGCCAGGTCATGTGCAATGCCCAGGGCATTATTATGGATGTGTGTGCTGGCAGCCCTGGAAGCTACCATGACTCCCACATCTGGCATGCCTCACAGCTGTATCAGGTATTTGTCAGGGGGGGACACCTTGTGGGGGATGCTGGCTATGCACTGGAGCCGTGGATGATGACTCCCATCAGAAATGCACACACACCCATGCAAGAACGCCATAATGAGGCACACACACACAAACCAGAATCATCATAGAGCGTGTGTTTGGGATGCTGAAATCACAGTTCCATTGCTTGGATATATCTGGTGGAGCCTTGCAGTACTCTCCAGGCACGTGTGCCCACATCTTCATAGTATGTGTCATGCTACATAATATGATCCTGCGGAAACAGCTGCAGTAGGGACATAATGGTGAAGGCCCTCACAGCCCACCGCAATTGCCAAGGCCATCACAGGCACAGAGGGATTCAGACCACAAACACCCTGTGCCAGCCCCAGTAGGCATGCCCAATATGCCCTTGCCTTGGCAAAGAGGGAATGTATAGCACATACACTGACAGTGTAGGCCCCTATGGGCTGACACACCTCTCCACCTGCACACACAGTAAACTGGATGGCACACACACACACGACCACCTGTAAATTGTAATGTATAGGTGACCTACTGTGTGAATCCTACATAGGCAGCCCTCAACCATTGCACACACAACAGCTATTAGAACAAGGAATGTCAACACCTGAACAGTACACGCACCTAACAGCATATGCTGATACTGTATGTATAGGTTCCTAGGTACATCGGTAGGTACATGCCCGATTATCAGAGGCCATTCATCAACCAAGGCAAACAGTGTCTGCTGTCGCCGCCACGTCGATTAACCAACTGTCCCTCAGTGGAGCAGAGCCAATTGCGGGTTCCATGTGTGTAATCACTGTTCCCCACACACTCTGCATGGCTTACCTGCTGTGTTAATGAGGGGCTCCATATAATGTAATCAGGGATGTAGTGGCAAAGCATGGGGAGTACCCATAGGTTCATAGGTTTATACTAGGCTATCTGCCCTAAGGCATTTATAAGCCTAGCCCAAAGTTTTGTGGCTTACGCCACCCCTTATGTTAAAAAATACTGTGCCCATTAGTTTGTTGTGCCTCTGTCTAGCAGTGACACAGAGATGATTCCCGGGGTAAACCTACGATCTCCCATCCACCGGTCAAGATTTCTCTTGAACAGAGCCAGCGAGGTGCTCTGCCTCACATGGACCGGGATTTTATTCCACAGCATAGGGAGTCTCTGGGTGACAAATCTATCCCTCCAGCATGTCCTATTTATATCCATGCTAAAGTTTAAGTTGCTTGCTCTAGTGGATCTGGTAGATTTGGATTTTTTGAGGTGGAGCATGTCCATGGGTATCTGTCACCCCAACATGCTCCACCTATGGTTGTGTGAAGATGTAGCACATTATAGTGTGTGGCTCACTGTGACATACATTCCCAATGCTGGAACACATCCATTAAACATCACCTGGACATACTATTAATAGGTCTCATCCATATGTAAACTAACTGAGTTACACATTTGATTGCAGTATGGAGTAACAGCCATAGTAAAGTCCACATAAAAAACACCATAACGTGTACAAATCCCATATGTCCAAGTGATAAATGCACTGAGTGTCGTGCATGTTCCCGGTCCCACGTCCTGCAAGGGACGTTACGTAATCCCTAAAGCAGGAATAATGGATGCTGGATGCAGGTCATCAGATCAGGTTCAGCACGTCAGTGGGATTATGCGCTAGCAAGTGCTGGTAAGCTTTGTTTAAACATGACTATACGGATATGTGCGAAACAGGGTTAAGCTTTTCTGAATATCGCACAGATCATGGTCAGCGATGTCCAGAACAGGTGAAACTAGCCTTATTCACCCCTGTACTAATAGTGCCTGCTCTGAAGGGTAAAACAACCACTGCCAGGAGTAGAACACACAATCATGTACACAATCACCTAACACTAAGCTACCCGAGATGTACCAACGGCAGGTATGTATTGTAACAGGTTAAAACAAAATGTGCGGAGTCCAGGAAACAGTATACACCGACATGTACACAACAAAAGATGTGTTCTCCCTCTCGCTCTCTCTCTCTCTCTAAATATATATATAGATATATAGATATATAGATATATATATATCTATATATCTATATATATATATATATATATATATATATATATATATATATATATATTAGAGATAGAAATGGTGATAGAGAGATATATGTTGATATGTACGTATTCACCTATATCTGCAAATATATAGATAGGTCAACGACATGTACACAACCATGGAAGTACAAATAAATAGGATACTGCCAACTATCGAATGTGTCACATATCGACACATGTAATCACGAGGCTTAAAGGCCAAAAGACCACAGTACTGGAACACTAGAACCAAGAGTAATATTATCATGATGTTAAGGGATATTTAGTTATCCCTGCAGGTGCTGCTGTCCAGGTAGGTGCTGTGTTCAACTGTGTTTGTGATTGCTGTAGTCTGTTTATGTGTGTGTTGAGGGTGCTGTGTGCATTTCCCCGGGACTGTAATGTGTGTGTGTGTGTGTGTGTGTGTGTGTGTGTGTGTGTGTGTGTGTTTGCATCGTGTGTCTGTTAGTGCTAACTCGGAGGTAGATCATTACAGTAGGTGTGGTCATAGCTGGCAGTAGGCATACGGTTACCACCTGTCCCACTTTAAGAGGGACAGCCCCTACCTGGGCAGTTGTGTCCTGACAAAAAATATTAAAAAGGGCAAATTTCCGAGATTGTAGGACATAATTATGTCCCATATACTATGTAATAGTTACATTAAATAGTTATGCCTGTATCTAAAATACGTAAATGTTACATGAGACATGATAAGTAGCTAAAGTGCTACAAGAATAAGTATGTATTCAGGATAAAAGCATGTTCTATCCTGTGTACTGACCGTGGGTATGTGTTGGCCTGTAAACACCGATGTGTGTCCTGAAAATGCCCCACTATGGCCATTTGAAAAGTTGGCAACCCATGCCAAAGAGGTTCAGTCACCAACACAACTGCAATGAGTGCAAATATCTGTGGCAGAAATACACGAGACAGCTGTCATTTAGTAACATTCCCTTACATATCAATGTATTTCCGGAGGTATTGAAGTATCAACCTCACCTGCATGCTATATAGAAACCAATTAACAATGGTTCACTGTATAAGCCCATAACAACCATAGTTTCAGTCTACTAAATCATAGGTCTTCAATTATGGAAAGAGCCCACACACATATATGGAATATTTAGAAATGCAGTCCCCACAAACCTGTATATGCTATGCACACCCACCTACATCTTCCCCACACCTGAAACAATTGCAATACAGACTAATAACATCACATACATCCACTCACTCAATTACATCTGCAGTAGGGTTAACATAACTTGTGAGAGACACATTTGTAATGGCGCAATATGAAATCGTAGCTGTTGTATAATGGAACAGACGGCGATGTTACAGGTTTTGTTTGCAGTAGTCCTTTATCAGACGATTGAGATGACAGGTGCACTCACATATAGAACCACATACTCTAGCCGTCACACACAATCCACGCGGGACATGAATTCAAAATATCCGTGTCTCTCCAAATAGCAGTTGCAATTCCTCACAGAAAAACACATACAGGCCGTCTCCCCGAAGGTAGGGCAAAAGGGCAATGCCCAAGTGGAGAATTCAATTATACTCCACTGTTGCCACGTAATTGGTGAATGGAGTAGCTGCACAGCTGATGTGCATGTAATAATTTACTCAGGAACACCATTTGGCGGCAGGATACCACGTTACAGGTATCGACGTATATAAGGATGCCTTGCCATACATTCAAACCGTATGTTCATACCATAGAACCATTTAAACAGTAAAGGTGTAAGAGAGATATTTACGAAGATTCAGAATGCTAACAAGGTATATAGAACACTCAGTATGTTAGTGTATGTAGAGCCTGTTTTGTATTAATTAAAGTGTACACAATACATAAAGTGGGAAAAGGCATTATGTAGTGATGTCTTGTTGAGCATAGTAACGCTTGTAGAAATTGTGTGTCCTGCTGTGGGCCACAAGGTAAACATCTCATACACCACAAGGGATGCTACATGAGGGCTTTAAACACAACAATTCCACATCACCCACTGGCAGTGGTAGGGTTTGTCCAACAAGTATGTGCCATAGCAGGGGATAGTATATGTTGATATACTGTCACAATAGGCATGTGTGTGGGCATATAACGAGAATAACATGCCTAAGGTGGTCCTGCTGTGCAAGTATGCTTTGCATTATGGGATAATGTTTAAAATATGTGTAATGTACAGTATTGTAGTTAGACATGTCAGATATTTTACACAGCATAACTGTTATATCATGCAAACAAAAGGTAATGTCTATTGGATTATACAATACACAATAACAGGATACGTATGGCTTGTAGTCACGGGACACTGTAACAGCATGATAGCTAACTGAACTGGAAGAGCTACTCAATTATACATGCGCAAAGGACATGTAATAACTTCACAGGTTCATAGTGAGGTTCTATGTTGTCTGGCCAAGTCCATGTGTAAGCCCAATGACAGTGTTTTCACCGGCGGCACCTCCCTAGGGTAGTGTCCTGTCTGTGAACAGCAGAGCCATGTGTTACCTGCACCTGTGTACAGTACAGCCACTGCAGTGATCCCTGGCATACATGTGTGTCTCCCATCCACCCATCGAGGTATTACATGAAGAGTGCTAGTGAGTGTCCCTGCTTGATCTACATAGGAATCATGTTCCAAATCATGGTGAGTGTCTGGTTCAGGAATGTATCTCTCAAGCACATCCCACTCATCATTGCGTTTCTGCACATATCCATGAGCATGTTGCTCTCAGTGCCTTTGGCTTTTGTTGCTTATGTGGAGTATATCCATAAATATTGTTGTGGACATGGGCCCTATATGTTCAGCAGAGGTCACCCCTGAGTATGCAGTATGCAAATGTGTACAGTCGTGGTGTCCGTAGTTGTGCCGTATACCTCATCCTTCAGAGGTCAATAATCCTCATGGTGTGTTAATTTTGTGGTATGTAAAGCCATTGCTGTTCTGTAAGGTACACCCCAAAAGGAGTGTTGTACCCTTGAATGTGTGTCATATGTCAGGAGTATAGAGGTACAATGGGTGCCTTTGTTCCAGCTACAAACCCATTACAGATAAGGGTGGTCACGTAGAAGGATATCCACTCCACATTGGCAATATGGTTATCAAAGGAGTGGGTGCTATATACGTGTGTACTAAGATCCCATATAATGTCACATTTATGTAGGGGACTACCACCTATGTGATAGTCAGTGGGTGATTGGTGTAATTCAAAGGGGATGTTTATGCACCTTTTGACATGCAGCTTGAGACCATGTTATTGATATCAGGTATCCGTCACATTGACACCCTTATGGAGGGTCTCTGTATCAGCTGGTGGATCAGTCATGGCTCCTTGTTTGCAGTCGTCTGGAAACCTATTCAGGGAAAGTCCCTCTGTGCTAGCCTGTACCTCAAGGAAGCATATACCGAACATGAGGGGCCCTATGACTGAGGACTGTGGTACGCCAAGTGTAACTGAATTACAGTAGGTACCACGGTATGCTACCCTCATTGTGCGGGTCCTGTCTGTGAGACACTTTGCATAACATCCCGAGACGTAGGGGTCGATGTGCAGGTGGATGTGTATGTTATCAATACCAGAATGGAGAACGATGCTGAAAGCCAATGAGAGGACAATGTAGGCTGTGCTTACCATCATCAACTACCCTGGTAACAGTATCAAAGGAGTCCACCAGGTGGAGGAGCCATGGTCTGGCCCTAACAAATCCAACCCGGGTGGCATCAAAGGTCTGGAGCCCACCAATGTCTCTGTGAATGACTTCCATGATGATGTGCCCCATAGCCTTGCAGAACAGTCCAGTCAGGCATATAGGGCAATAGTCCATGTGGTTCATTGTGGTGCCACCTGTGTGGAGTGTGATAACTGTTGCTGTGCACTATTCAGGGGCCACAATGTCTGATACAAGGCTATTACTGAATCTGGTGGCTAAGTAGGGAGCCATGTCGTTCTGAGGTTTGTGTAAATCACAGCCTGGGATTTTGGACAGTCACATGGAGTCTGTGTTCCAGGCCTTAGAGAGTGCAGGTGGAACCTTGTAGTTCTGACTGCAGGGACTCTGCATTGTTCCTGTATGGATTTTGGCCCTGTAAGGAGTGAGAGAGTGTAAAGTTAGCATTGAACCTATCTGCCAGGATGTGGCCAATAGCAGTCGGTCTGTAATGTTCCTGCCTAACCGTCGTATGTCAGAGCAGATGTGGGTATTGCCATTGAGTACTGACATACCTCCATAATGCTTTTTGGTAGTCCTTGGAATGTGCCACAGTAATGTTTACGTAGCTAGCTTTGGAGGATGTGATAAGGGATCCCGGATTCATACTGAGGCTGACCAGTGAGATACCCCACCCATGGGATTGTACTCCACTTTGCAACAGCCTCCACATTCTGTTGTACATTATGACAATGGAACTGGACCCCCAGAGTGGCGTCCGTTATCTGGTGGGTGCCATCATGACTCTGTTTGGGATAGCATGATCCATGCAGTCGTGTAAATGCTAATAAAGTGCACTGGTGTATGTTTCAGCGTTTGTAAGTGCATTGTCTATCTGCACGGGTGTCATGACATTTACTCCCGCTGTCGTAAGACGTCTGAAGTAGGCGTTGTAGAAATCTTGTACTGTGTATTCTGTGAAGGGTGTGGTGCCGGGATGTGGATAACAAGGGTGATTAGCATATGTTCAGAAACTACCAACGAGGGGATAACTCCAGGTGTGGAACACCAGTCACATGTTGGTAATGTCCATGTCTAGGACATTGTTGGTCTTGGCGGTGATGTGTATGGGTTGATCCAGCCGAGTGGAGGTTATGAATCCTAGAAAGCGTTGGCCTAATGTGTCGGTACATGAGTAGGTATCCCAGTTAAGTGTGGGGTACTGTCAGTCTCACATCAGTAGTACCTGTCTGAACTCTACTGTCCAGTACACCAAGAAATGAGGGCCAGTAACCGTGGGGTATGTTGTTGAATCCGTAGCAAGTTACAATGTGTATAGTAGTTCTGGCCACAGTTAGTTGCATGTGGATCACCTCTGATGCATTGTGCTAAGGAACCAGCCTGGAGGTGTGTACATCCTTGTGAAATATGGACACATCTCCACCGTGGGTGTTCCGGACCTGATTACATGACTGAAAGGTGTGGTCTGCATGTAACCTGTCAGTGCAGGTGTGCTCTTTGGAGCCTAGAGGCAGGTCCCAGTCACTACAGAGATATCAAAGTGGTCCATTATAAGGAGTGCCTTGCCTGAGTGCATTAGAGATGAAGATGTCAAGCATTGAGTAACAGTACCCCAGGTTTTGCTTGCCTGTTCCTGTTCTGGTGGTGAATGTTATTGGAAACTGTCCAAGACAGGCAGCATAGGAGCAGCAAGAGAATTACATGTTATTTGTACTCCCAGGGCTGACAGGTGCAAGTCAACTGTGCCAAAGCATCGTGTTTTGTTAACCATGTCATTCAAAGCAGACAGATACTGGATGCCTGTGGAATGACAGCAGAAGCATAGGCAACTGTTGAAGTGAAACATTCAGTTGTTGTACAGTGGTGTTAGTCTGGATGAATGCAGAATGCTTCTCAGGGCTTGGGCGATACCTTCTAGGCTACAAGACCGGAGAGCTATTGCATGTCCCTGTACATGTAGTCCAGGAAGTTACATCTCAGGGCAGTCACACTAACATGGAGAATGATAGTCAAATCATACCTGGTGAGGTGTGGCATGGGTGCCTAGGTTATGTTGCGGATCCTGTTACCCGATGGCCAGATTTAAGCGGCTATCGCCTTGTGTAGCCTGCTGAGTGGGACATCAGTGTGACCGCCTACAGAGTCACCTATGACCGGTGTGTTGGGTATGTTATGACACCCTATTGGCTGTAGTTGATGGGCACACATGAGTCTGTGGGCTATATGTAATTGGGCTGCTTCTGTTGCCTACACAGAGAGTATGGAGAGGTTCTGCAAATGTTGTAGCCATACTATGTGTGGCCTGTGGAGGTGAAGATCTACTGAGACTATGTGATGAGTGGGGTGTGTTGCAAATCTTAAACATTCCCACATGAATGTCAGGTTCAGTCTGGGTTGGTGAGAGCATTACCCCCAGCATGGCTACATATGTGTATCTCCCACAGGCTGTAGTGTCATATGTTGGGAGGTGAGCATTGACTGTGTACATGAGATGATTGCTCTATTGCCTCATGTTTGCCATATTCATCATATAGACAGGCAATAACACTGGTAAGTGACACTTGGACATGCCTGTATATTCAACCATGTCTCACAAGATATGTGATTTACGTGTGTACAACAGCTGTTGTACTGTAAGCAAGCGGGAAATGTAAGGAAAGACAGTGTACTTGTAAGAAATGAGTTGGAACGGGTGCTATAGTAATTAGTAGCTCATGAAGTGCTTACATGTTCTGAACAAGTGCTGAGCATGAATATGCAATACAGATAGGGTGTTGGATAATATAAACCCACTGCAACCCACAAGCGGAGACACCAGTCATAATTGGAGGCACTGCACTATTACCCTGCTGAGTATGGTCTGCAAGTCTATGAACCTTTATCAACGTAGATGTTAGCAGTACAGATGTAGATGAAAGTATGGATAATTTCACACTGCATAGCATACCTGTGACAGGTCATAGGATATCATCACCCATACTGTGTTCCAGCTACACTGAGTATAGTAGATGTACCTTTGTATGTCACATGAGTGGTCTACCAGTGGCCTGTTGACAGAAGCAACACTACAAAAGGTGTCTGAGTGACATGTGCATATCACACCAGTGGCAGCTACAGTAAAACAGGGTTAATGTTTTGTACTCCACCCTCATTGTAGCCCATACCACACAGACAAATGGGAGGCATCTGCATATGTAAGGATGTGAATGACCATGACCTGGGAGCAATAGCTGTCTCAGTGTTGTGGACAACATACAGAATGGGCTTTGTGGGTGAGCTGGGTGACATATGTGCACAATCTGACAGCTAATAATAGCATTGTCACAGCTAGGTGAATAACCCTGTACCCATTAACTACCACCTAGGCAGCAGTCAACATTATGGACACTGTGTGTAAGGGATGGTGCTGTGCAGTTCACCTCCCTGAGCTGGTGACATCTCCAGGCCTATTAGGTAGTCATACGAGGCACCCATGTCATGACATGGTGCCATCCATGAGCATGGAGATCATTGGACAGGTATACCCAGCACTCGGGTGACCAATATCTGATCAGATATCACCTTTAAGGGGTATTGGCCATGCGTGGATGGGCGATACCAGCCTTCACAATCCTCACCTCCACTATGCAGCATGCTGGCTACCTTCCATAAAGACATGTGCTACACTTTGATGTTGGACATGCTACATGTACATATCCTGATCTGAAAGACATACGTCATGGACAGCCACCATCCTACTACAAGGATCGCCACATGCTGGACAGATCCCTGTGCCATACATGTTGCATACTCCTGCTATGCCATGCAACCCTGTCCATCAAAGCTGCACATGTCATCTCTGTCATACATGGTGCGATGACCACATGGTAGATGTATCATTAACTGTCTGGATCAGTAATGTGGCACAATGGCTGTTGGATACAGCTAGAAAACCTTGCCCATACATGCTATAGTTGATAACCATCCCTGCGAATAACGTCCGGCTAGCCGTTGTCCCATGTGTATCACATGCACAACACAGGGGATACATGGCAGGATGTTGAACTGCTGTACAGTGCCGTGTAGATGTATATGGCAAAACACATGCATGTAAAGGTTTCCATGCACATGTGTGCATTGTCACTGCTCATGTCCGTTAAGGCAGTGTATGTGTTGATATGTGACATATACACAGCATCAAGTTCAACAGCATTACTGTGGACACATCCAGGCATGGAGGCATAGGCCACATGGATGTAGGCCAGCTACACCACCTAGTGCAGGTCAACGTGAATGAGCCACCTCACACGCCTGCTCCCATAGTGCCGGTAGCAGCAGCAGTGCAGCTGGTGCTGTGCTGTCTACACCAGGACACAGCAGGCCACGTGGACGTGGCCCTGGATGTTCCCAGTGGGGACATGGTTCCAGTGGACATGTGTCATCGGACAGTAGCCAATCTGTACTTCTGCCTGGTAGTGCCCGTGCAACACCTGGCAGGCACAGGTCATGTGGCTATGGCCAGACACAGCAAGCTGTACATAAATGCAACAACTGAAATTCCAAACCAAGCGAACAACCAACAAAGAAGGATCCACCAAAAGTAGTTTATTAAAAGCTCTCTGACGTCTCGGCCACAGCCTTCAAGGAGTACAAATAACACACATATACTAACCATATATATATACAAAAATACTTAATCAACAAGCTTAATTAAACAGTTAATTAAATTGCATGATTATATTCAATTTAGCAGCATCTTCCAGTTAAAATCTTCATTCAAACCAAATGGGTGTAGTGTTTTAAATTTTAAAATATACACAGCTTCCTTATGTTGTAAGCGCTGTTTAATATTGTCACTTGCATTATTATGATGTTTAATTTGTTCTAAAACACATCCCTTCAACCCCTTACTGTCACCGTTATGAAAATTTAAAAAGTGTATGGCAACAGGACTTTCTTCTTTCTTATTTTTTATGTCATTTGCATGTTCTAGAAGTCTTACTTTAAATGCTCTTTTTGTTTCCCCTATATAAAATTTCTTACAGGGGCAGCTAAGTGCATAAATGACACCCTCTGAATTACAATTAAAGTTGTCTTTCACTTCAAAGGGAATGTTGTTAATATGAGCAAAACTAGAAATGACAAACTGGCATGCTTTACATTTGTTCCTATTCTCTTTATACCATATGGTATTGATACTGTTGGAAAATTGAATCTACTCTTTACCAAAAAGTCTTTAATATTCTTACCCCTTCAATAGGAAAATTTAAAATCTACATTCAACCAAGAATTAACATTATTAAGGGAACTAAAATATTCCCAAAATTGTAAAAAAAGTTTTATAAATTCTGCTGTGAAGCAACCATAAGCAGTGACAAAATACATGCTTTCTTTTTCTTGTAGTTGTACTTTGGTAAATTGTTGATAATTATACACCTTTTTGTAAGATGAAACCATTGTTCTATTATTTTTGTTATTAAAATTGTTATAACTGTCAGTTAACATTTGTATATTATAGCCTCTCTTAACAAAAGCATTAAATAATAGCTGTAGCTCTTTGTAAAATGATTCACTGTTGTTACATAAACGAGAAACTCTGACCATTTCTCCATATGGCAAAGAACTAATGGTATGGGGGGGGGTGTCCACTAGTACTATGGATATAGTGGGTACCCCCCTCAAATTTCCTATTAATGGAGGTTATTAAATGCGTGCCATTGCTGATATCCAAAACTATGTCCAAAAAAGGCATATAAGTACCTATTCTAAGGCCATCAAATTGTATAGAGAATCTATTAAGATTCAAGTCAGCAATAAACTGTTGAACCTGAGTTCTACCGCCTTCCACTAGAAAAATTAAATCATCAACATACCTAAAGTACTTAATAACATAATTTAAAAAAAATGAATGTCTGTAGATAACTTCAACTTCAAACAGACCCATTGCCAGATTTGCATACATGGGGGCAAATGCAGCCCCCATGGCCGTCCCTTATTTCTGATGGTATAGTATGTTGTTAAACTCAAAAAAATTGTTATTCAAAGAAAAAAATATCAAATCAATAATAAATTCAGTTGATGGAGATTCTCCTAGAAAGAATCTAACAGACTCCAACCCAAAAGAATGACTTATATTGGTATACAAACTTTTTACATCAACAGTCACCCAATACATTCTGTCATTCCAATGTATATCATGTATTTTCTTTAAAAATTCAAATACATCAGTAATGTAAGATGGTAGTACTTTGACATATGGTAACAAATAATTGTGCAAAAAAATACCCAAATTATGTAGAAAATAAAACCGTCCAGAGACAATGGGTCTTCCTGGAGGTTTGTTCAACTTTTTATGGATTTTGGGTAGGCAATAAAAGTAAGCCATGGAACATTTGTCCACCTGAAATTTATTTTTTACATCTTGTATGTTGAAATAGCCTAACCTGTATCCTTTTTGAATGAGTTCTTTGTAAGCTATAATAGCAAGATGGTATTTGTCTATATCTACCTGCTCATAAGTCTGGTTATCATTCAGGTGTTCCATACACATTTCAAAATAATCTAAACAATCCATGACAACCAATTTGTTGCCTTTATCTGCTGGCTTGAAAATAATCTTATTCTCTTTGCTTAGTGCCATCAGAATTTTCCAATCCTTGTATTTTATGTTATAATTTATATTGTTTTTATCTTTCATAAACTTCTCATACATTACCCCAGTACAGTGATTTACCATTCTAGCAAAATTAGTCACTTCACTATGCAAAACTTGTGGAGTAAACTGACTAGAGGAAGGAACATTGCTTGTATCAAATTAAAATAGGCGTTAACTATTTCCTCAGATGCACAAGAATAGAAGCTGTCTGAAAAAAAAAGAACAACTGTCATCCGACAAATCACATTCACCATGATTAAGTTGGCTGAAAAAATATTTGAGATACAATTTCCTGCCAAACACAAAAACATCTGTCTGTATGTCATGTAACCTAGAAACAACAATAGGAATAAAGTTCAAACCTAAATCTAAAACAAATAATTCTGCATCACTAAAATGATATTTAGATAAATTGACAACATAACTGTTAATGTCTCTTTGCAGGGGTTTATCGTTTACCTCGTTTGTAACCCCCTGTCCTCTGTTGTTCATATCTAGCGTTGTGAGGAAATTCACGTTGGCGTTTTTGTCCCTGTGTGCCAGAGTTGAATGGGTGTAGTTCCTGACGAAAAGTCTGGCAAAAAGCATTCAACTGTTGGGCTAAAGGAAGTCCAGGAAAGTCCAAGTCTCCATGTTCATCCTCCGTAGAGATGTAACCACCTTCTGAGGCAGACGCTGATGAAGCGCGATTCTGTCCATATTTGTCTTCCTGATGAAACCTAACTTGTTTGCGTGACCTGTTTCTGTTGGCCCTAGATAGAAAAGCCTTGTTAGACTCGTAGTCTCGCACATCTCTAAGCAACTTGCCCTTTTTCCTCTCCACTAGAGTCAATTCATATTACTTAAGCTTGTCAATAGTTTGCTTAAGAAATTCATCCATGACAACAGGTGAGACATGAGTAGATAAATCACTGCACAGTTTTTTTATGTCAGTACAAAGTTCTTTTTGTTTAAGTCGATCTCTTTCGACTAGAATATGAAGCCATTCAGTAACACAGTGGTGTGCAGCAGCAACCCAACATTTGTGAAAGGCTAAATCAGTATCTAGAGACATATCAAAAGGGGTAGTTGGATCTTTAAACACTCGTAAACCCCTAGGTGTAATGTCAATGTCTAGATACTTTTGCAGGCTACATATATTGAAAAAAAGTGGCAGTTTCTTTCCACATCTTTTTTTCAAGTTCCAAAAACAGCTGTTTGCTTTCTGCATTTACTGAAATGGGAGTCTTCCTACCTACATTAGAAAACGGGTTAGGAAAACGTGAGCGTCTTTCATCTTCCCATTTCTCCCATGTAAAAGAATTTTTATCAGTAACATTTCTAAAATTAGTTTGACTCTCACCACGCTCTGAAGAGTTGCTGAGAAAGTTATCCAAGGATAACTGAGTACCTTCTGCATTGTCTCGAAAAACTCTTGGAAGATGTAGGTGTGGATCCGTAGACATAAATGCAACAACTGAAATTCCAAACCAAGCGAACAACCAACAAAGAAGGATCCACCAAAAGTAGTTTATTAAAAAGTAGTTTATTAAACAGTGAGCTGTACATCCTGGTCTGTACAATCTGGAGCTGTCAATAATACCCCTGTGTAGGCCGGACACTGGCAGAACTGTGTGCACACATATACGCACACAGCAGAAACATTGGTAGGGCACTGCAACACCCACATGCATAACAACCACACATGTCCAATCAGATCACCGGCCCTAACCCACACACATGATGTCATCCACTGGTGCAGCCTATGCCCCTGGCAAACATTATCACCCTGTGCATATGATGATGCCTGTGCCGCATCCCTGTCATCCACACCATCGGTGCAGGGACATGCTCATATGGTCTGATGCACAGGATGAACAGAATAGTGAGAAGTGTATATTACATTTGTTGTGTACTGTTGACACGCACCAGACATACCATGTAGTACAGGTTTAGAATGCATTGTTATATGTTCACAGTATGTGTCTTGGTAACAACAGTAACAGCATGTTGGTAATTATGCCCTGCTTCCCTCCTTAAGGTCTAATTGCATATGCCATTACATTACAGTGTTTGCAGCTAGAGTGCATTGTTGTATGTTCACAGTATGTGTCTTGGTAACAACAGTAACAGCATGTTGGTAATGATGCCCTGCTTCCCTCCGTAAGGTCTACTTGCATGTGCCAATAAGTAGCAGTGTTTGCAGTTTCCTATGTGTAAATGTGGAGTACTCACAGGCATGTATGTTAATACCAGCATGCTATACGTAGCCTCAACCTCACTGTTAGAAAGGCTACCATTCCACAGATGTCCGCACATCTACTGATCTAGAAGCATGTGAGCTGTTTAATAGGCTACAGTGGCTAGAGACATGACATCCGTACCGGCTCACATCGCAGGTATGGTGACATGGTGCTGGGGGTTTACACAGCGGTCTGGCTGATGTCAACTTTAGAGGCCAGTTGATAGCATGAGGCCTCACTGTGTAGCAGTAATACACTGTCACATTACAGAATGAGAACACGCATAGACATACACAGAAACACACAGTAACATGACCACACTCACAGGGTCAAGAACACTATACCGCACACTTGATAGTGTTGAGGTGAGGACCCCTGCATATGTGGTAATCACCTTCAAAGTACTGTGTACCCACATGATGCGACACAGAGAATGAACATGTACAGGTAGCCAGTAAGGCTGAGACTGATGTCATCAACAGGGTAGAAGACTGCATCACCATGAGGGGTTAGGGTTCCTGTCTGTTCTGTATGGTAGCATACACCCTCACTCCATGCACCAGACAGCCATACATACATACACACACACACACACACACACACACTGTGGAGTCCACAAATGTCATTCACATACAGATAGCTGACGTGTGTGTGTGATACACACACCACCCCTGCCTACATCTTGCTTTCTACACTGCAGTATGTGCAGATCTCTACAACAGTGCACAAGGGTGTGTAACAATTGTGATGTATTCCCCACAATATGTGGCATATATGGTCACACAAGCAAACACACATGGCAGTACTGTGAATCATACACCTGCTATATGATGATACGTCTGACAGACATGCAGCTGTATTGGCTGCATTATGTGTACCAACGCTACCTTCGTCAATTGTGCTGCTATATACACACGGGAGGACGTAAGCATTACAGGTGTCAAGTTATGTACAGTCAGTAACACCCTGACCGCTGTGTAGGTTGTATGTCTTCACCTTCAAGTAACAGTAACATAGCGTACTGTTTGCACATGTAATGGTAGGACGGCTTATGACACACCTGTGAGATGTCTTCAGCAAACATCCATCTGAAAAGGTGGACCACCACTTCATGTACACACATCCATCCATACCTGATGTACATCCTACCATACTGTCAGTATTTCACCATATACAGGTGTCAATTATGTGGCTGCATTGCAACTGCATGTTGTAGTTAGACACAGATGAATGACATACATCAGCTACTGCACATGCATGGTAGCTGCATGCACACCACTACATGTACATGTGTGTTGGTCCTACATTCTTGTCATGTAGCCATGTTTGTATGCATTGCAATTGGCGGACATGTGTGATGACATGCATGACACATGGACTGTTGTATGATATGTTGGTTGTCATGGGTAACTAGTACAGAGGGAATGTTACCTCAGTCAACATTGCTACCTTATGTACTGTTAGCATTCAACAGTCATGGACCTACCTTCCATGTGCATGCGTGTGATTGCTGTAGCCACTTGTCTGCACGGAGGACAGCAAAAGCTATGCTATGTACATACGCGTCATGTGTGTGTGGGCCATGTACATATCCACTGCGATTACATGTATGTCATATCCAAACATGAGTGTTTTTTGGTGTACAGCGACAGTCATCTGTTACAGCTGTGTAAGACCCAGGGCCCCGGTTATGGGTACAGATGACCTGGTTATGAACTGAGGTATCATTGCATTGCATACCACATGATGGAACCCTGTCAGTACATGTGTAGTCTGCACAGTTGCTGTAGACCTATGTACAGTCCACTGGTCATGAGTAACATGGTGTTGTAGTAATGTATGGATGTGTGTTGCTGGTCCACGGACATGGTGATGTCTGAGGGCTACATAGTAGAATGTGACATTTACCACTGAGATCTACACCTGAGACATCTGTGATGGATCTTGAGTGTGTACTGGTCAGTACATGTGAGTGGCCTTCATGTATGTGGGGACAGTAACACCTGTAGCGGTCCATCACGGTATTATGGCCCAGATGTCTGTATCTGAGGTATACGGCGATAGTGCTATTGTGCACAACTGTGCCATATGCCAGGTGTTCTTCACTGCAGATATGTCAGTATTCCCCATTGTTGGATCTGGATTGTCAGTTGTGATCACGAATGCTACACAGCTAGCACTGACGACCGGTGTCAGATATATGTAGTGCAGCGTTCGTGCTAACAATGTTCACTATTAACACGCTGTGCCATTTCGTGTTTTGAATCCATGTGCATACAAGACAGCCCTTCATTACTACTAAGTGTGTGAGCATGCCCAGTATGCCATTGTGTAGATTAATGCTTTTAGATGGCTCACTCTCCCTACATTCCCTATCGGCATCTTTGCCTTTGCTGATGATGTCATCCACCTAGAAGTATGCCTCTGGGAGTGCTGTGGTCCAGTAATCCTGGTTGCGCGTTTTGTAACTGCGTAATGCTGTAGTGTGATAAGGTAGTTTGGAGTATGTTTGACTCCTAGCCCTGCCAAGTGTGTGTGTGTGTGTGTGTGTGTGTGTGTGTGTGTGTGTGTGTGTGTCTGTGTGTGTGTTTTCAGCTGCCTGGGGACAGAGTAATGCTTTTTGATGGCTCACTCTCCATACATTCCCTATCGGCATCTTTGCCTTTGATGATGATATCATCCACCTAGAAGTATGCCTCTGGGAGAGCGGTGGTGCTGAAACTTGGTAGTGCATTCTGTTACTGTGTAATGCTGTAGTGTGGTAGATTAGACAGGTAGGTGCTCAATTCCAAGGCATGGCAGGTGTGTGTGTTTGGCAGTTATACCCTATGTGTTGATATCTGTGGGTGGCTAGCTGCAAGATGTGTTCAGTGTGTTTTGTTGCTGACCTTTATAGTGTCCACAGCCCGCATATTCTGCCAAGACACATACATTCGCCAATAGGTCTGGTGAGTAAATGTCAGCAGCCCTACTCTTCCCCTTAATACAGTCTGACCCATGTGACGCAACAGAACTCACATGCCTTTATAGTAACAACACTGCATAATGCAGGTGGCACATGTAGTTTCCTTTTCATGCCTGTCTAATGCTTTGCTGTCATGTGGTCCGCTGTTGTGATATAAATGCAATATCTCCATATGTGTGTATGTATATCTATGTATATATGTATACAAATAATATATATGATATATGTAGATATAGAGAGATAGACATAGATATAAACATATATGTCTGGGGACATCAGCACTATTGAATGTCTGTGCAGGATGATCTGTACATGATAACCTGGGATGTATGTATATCTGCCATGGTATAGTGGTGATGCACATCATCTGTTGTGTGCAGGGTCCCGGGTTGTAGACACCAGTTATTTTGTTGCTGGGAAGACCATGGGACATTGAATATGGTGATAGTAAGGCACCTGTTACCAGTTGTGTACAGATCTGAGCGACACTAAGCAGTGGTTATTAATTTGGAGGTTTGGTATGGGTCATATAACTATTCATTAGAAGACTATACTATGCAGATGAGGTTGACAATAGTGTATCCCATTTATCCCCAGGGTGTGATGCAGACACCTGGAGTGTATGTGTGTAGTTAGCTGGGTGCAGGGCTCAAATATAGTTGACAGCATGGGAGGGAGGTCAGGCATACTGTATGTACATTGCAGAACTGTGCCTCGGGAGTATCCTGCCTTAGCACGCCTAAGCTAGGGGTGTGTCTATACCTGCCTGGTGACATTGGGAGGGACAACTGCAGTGGTGGGGTAGTCAGGGTGTACAGGCTGCACAAACAGGTGATGATCAGCCCAATCAGCAGATGACATGGCCAGCCCACACCTGAACAGTATGGTAATGTGAGCAAGCAGCATACACACAGGTTTCTTCTGCCTCTGCACCACCGGTGTATACCTGCGGGGACATTTCATGACACAGTCCAACCAAATGAGATGGGCTGCAGCAGGCAACATAGACCAACATGCGCAGGAAGCTGAGGGCAGTGAGGATGTGTATGCTGCGAACATCCCTTACTGGGGTGACATAAGACATCATAGACCCAGGGTGACTTACCAGGGGCTACATGAGCTGGGGATGGTGGAGCACTATGGGGTGGACAGAGACCTCCTACTGTGGCTTGTTGACCTGTGCCTGCCACACCTGACACATCAAACAGGCCAGGGAAACTCATCACAGTGGATACCATGGTATGTGTTGGCCTAAGTATACTAGCCAGAGGTGCCTCACACAGCACAACTGGGGATATCATGGGTATCTCACAGGCATCTGAATCCAGAGTATTGCACCAGTTCACAGACGCCATGTCAACACATGCTCATGAGCATGTACATGTCCTCAACACACGTGATTAGTAGAGCAGGAATATGCATCTCTTCAACCACATGGATGACTACCCTGGGGTACTGGGTGCTATAGCCTGCACACACACACATCAAAGCACCACCCGGTGAGCAGGGTGGGGCCTACAGTCACTGCAGGGGCATACCCTCCAACAGCTAGGCCATATGCAATAGCCAGTACATTAGATTGAATGTGTGTGCTGTCTGCCCTGGAAGCTATGATGATTCCGATATATGGCTTCTGACACAGTTGTACTACACCTTTGCCAATATGGACATTCCTACAGTGTCCTAGTGGGGGATGCTGGGTAACCACTGGTGTCATGGCTGTTGACACCCATCAGCAATGCACACACCTGAACACTCACACCATAATGAGGTGGATGCACAAGCAAGACATATAATTGAGCATGTGTTTGGGATGCTCAGTTCACGGTTCTGGTATCCGGACACATCCATTGGAGCCCTGCAGTATTCACTAGCTACATGCACACAATTTGTGATAGTATTTGCTATGCTACACATTCTGATCCTGCAGTAACAGTTGCAGCAGGAACAGCATGGGGCAGGGCCACACAGCCCAACACCACTGCCAAAGCCTGTACAGGCACAGTGTGACTTGGTGAAGGAACTACCTGAGCAGGGCTCAGCCAGCAAAAGGCTGTGCACAGTATGACCTGCCTTTGGCAAAGAGGCCCAAACACCCCAGGGTATTTTTCACTGTTGCCTGTGTGGCTTTGTCTCTAGAAGGGAGATGGGGTCCAGGACCACCTGAATCACCTTGTTGCAAGTGTTGTGGCCGGTCATGGTTAAAATAGATCAGCAGCTGAACACCTGCATCAGCACATTCATGCATCTCCTTATATAAGCCAAGTAATTCTGAACTGAACTGTTAGATTTGACCTCATAATTAATCACACAACACCAGGGATTTCACTTTACAATGTGTGTGTGTGTGTGTGTTTATATATATATATATATATATATATATATATATATATATATTTTTTTTTTTTTTTTTTTACTTAAGATGCAGACTGAAAAATTATAAAAGTTGCTTTAAGTACTGTAGTGATTGCCTGCATTTGAAACCGGCATACCAAGCTATTTCCCAGTGAAAGAAGGGAATACTTTTATTATTTCTAGGTGAAATTACTATTATCATGTAGCAGTGTATATTTTAAACTGGCATGTTTGCTCTTGGTTTGCTTAAACTTGATGCGTTTTTAGGCATCACTGCTTTTTTGTGCAGAGCTGTAATGAGACCAGCACATCTGATCTGAACTGAACTGCTGTACTTGATCACAAAACTGATAAGGCAACACCTGGAAAGTGCCTTTTACTTTTTTATTTTCTAGTTAAGAGTGTGCTCGTGCTAATTTTAAATTTTGGTTCTGTGCTGTAGTAATTTTCTGCATTTGAAAATCCTCTAGTATTTTACTTCCAGGTGAGATAAGAGGTTACTGTTATTGGTTACATTAAAGTGTGATTTTTTTCTTGGTCTGAATGCTATTCATTGTTTAAATGTGGGTGTTTGTGGCTGTTGCCCCGCAAGATTTCTTGGACAGTGACTGTTGCACTCTTTAAACACAATTGCATCCTCCTGAACTTGGTTGCACACAGCTGTACACTATTGTTCTATACCCTAGGAACTATTGACTATTATGCAATGACCCAGCCATAAACAAACTCTACAATAAAAGGAGAAAGCTACTACAAGATAGAGCAAAATCCTTAAAAGGTAAGACACCGCTGATCACTATAAGTAAAAAGCTAAGAGCTCTCATAAAATCATCCAAAGCTAATTTTGAGAAAAAAATAGCTAAGGACTCTAAAGACAACCATAAAGCATTCTTTAGCTATGTCAGAAACCTAGGAGGAAACTCCCAGATATGCTCAGAATTAGTTCAAAATGATGTGAAGATTACTGATCCTACAGACATTGCCAACATACTGGCTGACAGGTTCAGTGCAAACTTCTCCCCCCCTCACCCCCAATAAGAGATATATCTATACCAAATGATTGTAGCCCCCCAAACATCTCCAACGCTCAGGTGAGAACTGCTCTCTCCAAGGCAAAGAACACAGCATCCATGGGACCTGATGGTGTCCCCGGCTGTGTGCTCCATGAACTCAACGAGGAATTAAACCCACAGTTAGGACAGCTGTTTAATCTTAGTCTCACCTCCGGATACGCACTCCAGGAGTGGCGACAGCGACTGTGGTCCCACTCCACAAAGGCGGTGCCTCTACCGACCCTGGAAATTACCGTCCCATTAGCTTGACAAGCCTGATCTGCAAAGCCATGGAAAGGATCATAATGGATCTCATAAATAAAGACATAGGAATTTGCAGACTTTGGATCCAACCCAGTTTGGCTTTGTCAAAGGCAGATCATGCCTTTTAAACTTGGTTGACTTTTTGAAACAGTCACCAAGGCCATTGATGAGGAAAGGCAGTCCATACAGCCTACCTAGACCTGGCGAAGGCTTTCGATACAATACCCCACTCGGGTATCATTGAAAAACTCATCAACTTAAATGTAAACCCATACATTACAAGATGGGTTGCAAACTGGCTGAGTGACAGAACCCACAGGGTCAGAGTTGCTGGCGCCATGTCAGACTCTAAGCCTGTCACAAGTGGTGTCCCACAGGGCTCAGTCCTGGGCCCACTCTTGTTTGGCATCTACTTTTCTGAAGTACAAGCAAACACAGGAGGGTTATGGCTGACAAAGTTTGCAGATGACTGCAAACTGGGCGCCATAGTTGAGAACACATCCGACACAGATATCCTTCAGAAGGGTCTCACAGAAATGGATAACTGGTGCCAGAGCCATGGCCTCAAGTTAAATGCCAAGAAATGCATAGTCATACCCTTCGGGAAAAATAAGGTTACCCCTAGCTACCATATAGGTGGCAATCCCCTGAACACAGAAGAAGTTATTAGGGACCTGGGAACCCAGGTTGACAGTAGCCTTTCATTCGACACTCATATTGCTAAAGTAGTTAGGAAGACCTTCTACATTGCCCACCTTATCATGAAGGGATTCACATCTAGATCAAGGGAAGTCATAGTCTCCCTATACTCATCACTCATCAGACCAATGATCGAGTACAATGCCCCATTCGGAATGTATCTGACCCGACAATTGCAGCAGCTGGAGAGGCCACAAAAGTTCCTCACCAAAAGGATAAAGGGTCTCAAAAATCTGTCTTATGCTGCACGACTGAAAGAACTCCAGTTATATTCAGTTGCATAGCGCTTGCTCAGAGGTGACCTATGCCTGACATACAAGGCCATGTCAAACCCAGATTTGATGAATATGCTTCATCTAAAAAAATCTAGATCCCTCAGAGCCACAAGGGCGGGTGACTTAAACCTCGACACGGTTATTAATAGGACGTGCTGGAGGATAGATTCATCACCCAAAGACTCCCTATGCTGTGGAACAAAATCCCGGTTTATGTGAGGCAGAGCACCTCGCTGGCCTTGTTCAAGAGGAATCTTGACCAATGGATGGGAGATCGCAGATACACCCCAGGGGTTACCTCAGTGTCACTGCTCGACAGAGGCACAGCTAAATAATGGGCATAGTTTCTCCAAACTAAGGGGTGGCGTAAGCCACAAAACTATGGGCTAGGCTTATAAATGCCCTCGGGCAGATAGCCTAGTATGAACCTATGAACCTATGAACCTATGACTCCCTATTACTATTCGAAAATGTGCATGCTGATTGGCCCAGCTCAACCAGCATGCCTGTTATAAATCCCACAATATACCATCGGAAAAAGATCTGGTCACCAGGACTTTTTTCCATTGGTATAAAGTGCCCCAAAACCTTTTTTTTTTTAAACTAAAAAAAACCAAAAAAAACAAGACTTTCTTTTCTCCGTTGCTTCCGTTTCAAAGCAAATCCCATATGCATGCGCAGTACATCAAAACGAAAAAGCAGTATACCACAACCGGTGGAAGAACAGTAATCTGCCATTATACAAAGACATTATTTAAGAAAAGTATTTTTTCTTAAAAAATGTCATTGTATAATAGCAATAACTGACTCCATTGTTGTGGTATATTGAAGATTTACCCACTGTTGTCTTTGTTTAATCACTCGGGCTTCACCCTCATGATTAAACCACATCAACCGTGGGTAAATCTTCAATATACTACACCACGTTGTCGGTTATTGTTTTAATAAATCACTGTTGTCACTAGGAACACACTGTGTTGTTATAAAACTCACTGGCATTGCACTACCTATGGTACTGCCTTAGTAATAAATTATTCCATAGTGAGACAGACAGATGCACCTCTCACCAGAATAATCAAGGAAATTATAATGGTGAGCTACCTTTCAATGATAGCTGGTAGCAGATCATAAGAGTCTTCAAGTCCCTTGCCCAATGGTGATGTGGAGCATGGTACCACAGGAACCAACACGACACCCAGATGGCAGGATGCCATCCACTAACATCAAGATGGCTAACACCAATGTGTATTGAATCCCAGCATTATCAAACAAGGTTGAAGTAATAACAAGAAAGTACACACAATTTTGTTTCAAAGGTTAATTCACAAAATAAAACCTAGCCCCAAGAGTATAAAGATAATACTAAGGTTTTTGCATCCAGGAAGAAAGAGGTCATTGTCTCCCTCTACTCCTCCGTCATTAGGCCAATCATCGAGTACAATGCCTCATTTGGCATGTACCTCACTAGGCACCTGCAACAACTGGAGAGGCCACAAAAGTACCTCACAAAGAGACAACACTGCATAATGCAGGTGGCACATGTAGTTTCCTTTTCATGCCTGTCTAATGCTTTGCTGTCATGTGGTCCGCTGTTGTGATATAAATGCAATATCTCCATATGTGTGTATGTATATCTATGTATATATGTATACAAATAATATATATGATATATGTAGATATAGAGAGATAGACATAGATATAAACATATATGTCTGGGGACATCAGCACTATTGAATGTCTGTGCAGGATGATCTGTACATGATAACCTGGGATGTATGTATATCTGCCATGGTATAGTGGTGATGCACATCATCTGTTGTGTGCAGGGTCCCGGGTTGTAGACACCAGTTATTTTGTTGCTGGGAAGACCATGGGACATTGAATATGGTGATAGTAAGGCACCTGTTACCAGTTGTGTACAGATCTGAGCGACACTAAGCAGTGGTTATTAATTTGGAGGTTTGGTATGGGTCATATAACTATTCATTAGAAGACTATACTATGCAGATGAGGTTGACAATAGTGTATCCCATTTATCCCCAGGGTGTGATGCAGACACCTGGAGTGTATGTGTGTAGTTAGCTGGGTGCAGGGCTCAAATATAGTTGACAGCATGGGAGGGAGGTCAGGCATACTGTATGTACATTGCAGAACTGTGCCTCGGGAGTATCCTGCCTTAGCACGCCTAAGCTAGGGGTGTGTCTATACCTGCCTGGTGACATTGGGAGGGACAACTGCAGTGGTGGGGTAGTCAGGGTGTACAGGCTGCACAAACAGGTGATGATCAGCCCAATCAGCAGATGACATGGCCAGCCCACACCTGAACAGTATGGTAATGTGAGCAAGCAGCATACACACAGGTTTCTTCTGCACTCTGCACCACCGGTGTATACCTGCGGGGACATTTCATGACACAGTCCAACCAAATGAGATGGGCTGCAGCAGGCAACATAGACCAACATGCGCAGGAAGCTGAGGGCAGTGAGGATGTGTATGCTGCCGAACATCCCTTACTGGGGTGACATAAGACATCATAGACCCAGGGTGACTTACCAGGGGCTACATGAGCTGGGGATGGTGGAGCACTATGGGGTGGACAGAGACCTCCTACTGTGGCTTGTTGACCTGTGCCTGCCACACCTGACACATCAAACAGGCCGAGGGAAACTCATCACAGTGGATACCATGGTATGTGTTGGCCTAAGTATACTAGCCAGAGGTACCTCACACAGCACAACTGGGGATATCATGGGTATCTCACAGGCATCTGAATCCAGAGTATTGCACCAGTTCACAGACGCCATGTCAACACATGCTCATGAGCATGTACATGTCCTCAACACACGTGATTAGTAGAGCAGGAATATGCATCTCTTCAACCACATGGATGACTACCCTGGGGTACTGGGTGCTATAGCCTGCACACACATACACATCAAAGCACCACCCGGTGAGCAGGGTAGGGCCTACAGTCACTGCAGGGGCATACCCTCCAACAGCTAGGCCATATGCAATAGCCAGTACATTAGATTGAATGTGTGTGCTGTCTGCCCTGGAAGCTATGATGATTCCGATATATGGCTTCTGACACAGCTGTACTACACCTTTGCCAATATGGACATTCCCTACAGTGTCCTAGTGGGGGATGCTGGGTAACCACTGGTGTCATGGCTGTTGACACCCATCAGCAATGCACACACCTGAACACTCACACCATAATGAGGTGGATGCACAAGCAAGACATATAATTGAGCATGTGTTTGGGATGCTCAGTTCACGGTTCTGGTATCCGGACACATCCATTGGAGCCCTGCAGTATTCACTAGCTACATGCACACAATTTGTGATAGTATTTGCTATGCTACACATTCTGATCCTGCAGTAACAGTTGCAGCAGGAACAGCATGGGGCAGGGCCACACAGCCCAACACCACTGCCAAAGCCTGTACAGGCACAGTGTGACTTGGTGAAGGAACTACCTGAGCAGGGCTCAGCCAGCAAAAGGCTGTGCACAGTATGACCTGCCTTTGGCAAAGAGGCAACACAAGGCATATGCACTGACACAGCAGGTACTCACAGATTTCCCCTCTCTGACCCGCACACAGTACAATGGATGCCAAACATGACACTACCTGTGCTTGGCCATGTATAGGAGGTGCACTATGTGCATCCGATATAGGCAGACCTCCAGCACCGTCCTCAGGTCCAGAACACCCCCAGGGTACGTCTATCAACCTAAAAATTGGTAGTTGTATTAGAATGTGTATTTACCCATTGCTATGGTATGTATGTGAGCATACAAGAGACTTTGGTGGCCGACTATTAGGGCAGCAGACAGTACACGTCCATAGTGGCACCATGACATCTGTAGCACATATGGGGATCACAATGGTAGCCAGTAGTACACAGGTGTCCGAACCCACTGCAGATTATGGGCTGAACATCATGTGTGTCCATACAGCCCACACACGTTCCATGCAGCTGGACAGGTGTGGACCAATACACACAAATACTATACAATGGCCTATGGATATGCCCAATGAATGACCCCAACCCCAAAGACACACACAGACTACAGCAGGCCAGGCAATTTGATGTAGGTTGTGAAAGCTAGGACGTCCAACACCACTGTGCTGGTAGATATATAATTGCATATCTCTGTTATGTCTGTGGATATTTATCTATACACACATCTATCTATCTATCTATCTATCTATCTATCTATCTATATAAAAGTTACAGCTGTACAAGACAACATACATTTGCTATGCTACAAGCTGCCTACACCCGTGCAGGTGCACTTGCATCTACTTATTCTGAGTTACATATGTTTACTGCCACTTCTTTGGGATTACATGTGCCTTATTCCTTATGAAAGTACCACTTTGATTGATGGAATCCGGTTAATGGTCCCATGCGAGATATGCCGTCCCATTTACATGTATAAATGTTGGCTTTACAGCACAGAGGCATTCATTACACAATTAATATGTGCTATAGTCGTACTTGAACCGGGAATGCCTTTACGTTAGGCAGATGCTCTAACCACTACACTATTGTTGTTCTGCTTTATTTATATGTATACCCATGGTTCATAGCTACTCTGACATATGCCTCACCTCTTCCCTTACACAGCAGGCATCCATTCTCCTGCTTGGAAAGCCGCAGTACTACACTTCCAACATTCCCTGTTTCCTACTGCTCTGGACCCGTGCTGCATGTCTACTCACTCCAAGGATATTCAGAACTCCTACGCTTATAGTCCTCGCACATATGCATGTTTGATTGTCATGGTGTGCACGTGCTGGTCTGGGTTTAGGCTTGCCTGACTGGTGACTAGAACTGCCCTGGCATTGTTCAAATATCAGATATAGCACATGGTCAGAGTTAGTCCAGATTTTAACATCCTATCTGTGTTTACAGATGCAGGTGTTTGGGCACCTCTGACCACGTTATTAGTTCGGCACTACATAATATAGGGTGGGGAGTGGTTCCACTACATAATACAGGGTGGGGGACATTCCACGTGTTTCCCTTCACATTTGACTATTTCATTCATTTACAGATACAATGAATATTATTCTGGACATCAGTTATAAATTCACTACAGGTATGCAATAGTACTGTCAACAAATGAGACAGTTGGTTGGTGTACGGACCTCTGTGATACTCGGGGACTAGTTTCTACAGTGACAGGGACAAGGCTATGAAAAATCAGGGACACTCACAGACACTTCTACCATATTAGTACTATTAACTTGGAACGTGTTGACAGATTTGTATTACTACTAATTTTCTGCAGTTAAATGCGTCTATTACTCTTCATTGTTGTAATTAGTCATTCTCATTCAACACCTTTCCTCCAAAGGTCACTGGATTTGTGAGTGATTAAGAGGCTGGCCAGTTATTGTGTGCATGCTCTGACCATTGGTAGAGTTCACACATTGTCATATGTACAGATTGGGATATATTCTGGGGACACCAGATTGTTTAGGCCAACACATACCCATGGTCAGTGCAGGTTTAGAACATTCATTAGTTTCCTAGTTGTGAGCCTATACCTTTAGCACTTTAGTTGTTAGTCTGTTTCTTGTATGAATGACGTATTTTCTATCCTGACATGACCGCTTTAGGCAACTGTTACACGCAGTATGGTACATAGTTATTTCCTACAATCACAGGACATTTGGCATTGTATCATTGTTGGTCAGGACACACACACCCACACAATGACTGTCCCTCACACAGTGGATCAGGGTTTATCCTGTTTATGTCAGTGCCTTTATCACCCTATTTCCATGTGCCACTATGCAAATGTGTACAAATTATTCTCTCGATTATTCATGTTGTGACACATGCGTCATGGGCAGGTGTTTGATCCTGGGTAGTAGGTTCTGCATGACCATCTAGGGCTGGACAGTCTCGTGCACTACTACTGCACATTCCAACTTGTGTCCAGATGTCTACAGGACTGGACATTGTATCTTGATACCCATTCTAATGTTTACACAGGTTACTTATCCCATGAGGGATATCCAAAAATTTAACAAGACCAATACCGACCATTCTTTTGGTGTTATGAAAATGTGCTTGGGGTTTTACATGCAAGGGATACATAGTTTGCAATCCTGAAACTGCCTAGGGTGACACTGCCTACTACATATGAGTAGTGGTCACTATGTGTAAATGTGGCTGCACCAAGCTAGTAGGCCAAGTATGGCTGGATTTGGTGGACGTTCAGGTATGGGGGCAGGTTGTGTGCTGTGGAGGGGATGCTGAGTATTCCATTATGCATCCAGGTGTGTTGCATTTGATTTGGCCGGTTCCATCAGGACCAATCTGTGGGCATGTGCCGGTGACATTTCTGTACATTTGTATCGCACATTTTAATATTCATATGTTTGTGGGATTGTGTTCTACTGTATGGCCTGTCTGGTTGTATTGCAGATGTGTATACATGTTCTTTGTGTTTCTTTCTGATTCACCCGCTGCTCCTTTATACACCTCCAGTTCACCTATTCTGCATACGACACAGTCTCGCCTTTGAGGATTATACCATTACCCCCCCACACACACACACATATTCCTGACACTCCATCCATCACTGCTTTGGTTGATGGCCCATGACACGGTCAAGGTAACATATTGCATACACTACATATATCAGGTACCTATGTGGTTGTGTGGACTACCCTGGCATGTTTCACCTTCCACATGCTATACATCACGCACATAGGTACACGCCCATAATTAACTTTCATGACATGGTTGGTACACCCGGATAATACCCGTTCAACTGTGACACATCCTGACAAGTACGGCTTGGACCGCATATGTGTGGATTTTGGCCGACTGTTCTGATCATTGGTAGGATGCCAGCTTTTCCTATGTCCAGGATGGGATATATTCCAAACACATATCCGATTGTACTGGACAACACGTACCCACAGTCAACGCTATGGTTAATACTGTTCCTTTAAGCCTACATGTTGCCTTATTGTTGTAGCAGTTTATATGCTCCTTCTGTTTCATTTACATGCTTATTCTATTTCCTGTCATATATGGTATGTTAAATACGGACATACCTATTGTATGTGACTATTACATGCATTGTGGGATATAATTCTGTCATCCCGTCGCTAGATATTTACATTTATCGTGGATTTGTTATGGACACATCTGCCCAGCTGTGTACTCTCCCTCACAATATTGGTCATCTGGTGACCCTGACCATTGGGCTGGACGTACCTATTGGCGGCATGCTAACATGATGCATTTCACTTCCACTTGGTATAACTATCTACACTGTGTTGGACTACGGGCACACGGTTTTCAATGTCATTTGTTCGAGGGATAGGGATCCATTATTCTCTACCATGCATTTGTGTTTGCTTCATTTTGTGTTCACAGGAACTGTCTTGCATGCTTTGCATACGTTTCAGTATCCATGGAAACTGACAGATGTGATTACTATTGCTTGCAAATTGTTATATGTAAGCATTTTAGGTTGCACGTCGACAGCTGACATTTCCACACCTCCGTGCAGCACTTCAACGAGCCCTATGCACTCGCGCTCATTTCCTATGCACATGGCTGTGGTGGCAGTGCGCCTTCATTAATATGCATTTGGCGCTACTGCGCCATCTTCACACCACACGGTCGGTGCAAGCCTAACACCAGCCTTGCACTGAGCTTTATGAATCCCGGGGAATGTTTTCAAACCATTTAACAGATTGAGCTACTGAGTCACTGCTACAGCAGGTGTGTTTTTTAACATATAATTGCACACTTACAGTCTGTTATATACCTCATGACATCTATTATTATGTGCATTGCTTTATAGGGATGCATTTCTCCGCCAGAGTCCCAGTTAAACACTTGTTTTGCCATTAATGTTTTAGCAGGTGTATTTTTAAATATTGCAGATATAAGAGCACAATTATCTGCTGTTAGAGACCACACTTACATCTGTTATTCTGTGTCTGGCTTTCTAGTGATGTACTCCTATACTAGACGCCAAATTACAAACACATTTTTTCCATTACTCTTTAAGCAAATTTTCACAATGCAACATGCTGCACAGCCCTGCTTCAATGTGCTTAATGACAGTAACTTGACAATTGGTATATTTTGCTTAAACCAGCTGTGTTAATGAGCAGTTGTGGGGCTTGGAGGGTTGATGCACTAGTCTGCAGGTGTGATGTTCCTGGGTTCAAATAGGGAGAAGATGTACATTTTGAACATGATTATTATCTCACATGCATATATCAATATAGTGCAATTTAGCTAAGCTTAGAGATGCTGCATATCACACAGCATTGTGCAAAATATCTTTAAAGAAATGAAAAATGGGGAGATACAACAGTGGTAAAATGGAGTACAAGCAGGGGAAAACATAGTGAAAGGCAGGTAGATATGTGCAAGAAGGGTGCAGGAAAGAACCATAGATATCCCTTTCTTGTACAGCAACAACTGTGCACTTTAGCAGACTTTTTAGATGAATTTGGACTGTCACCCCTGGAGAGACAGGGGTGAGGACAACATAAGTGTGTTCTCAAGCCAATTGGACCAAATTATGTGTGTTCAGTGGACATGTGTGAAAAGGAGATCTATGTAGGGGATTATATTTTTTTGGGACAGGTGTCCATTTTTTTATTTTTTGAAGTGAGAGTGGAATGCTGGGGAAGAGATATAGGTGTGTGTGCGGGGGGGTACGTTGAGAAGGTGAGGAAGCTTTTGCAGACAGACAGGACAGACAAGACAGCAGACAGGGCTGATGTGTGACACAAGAGAAGGGCAAACACCTTGGTTGGAGAGGATGATTTGGAATCCCAGTCCTATGGACGTCAAACACAGTAGCATTGTGACTCAAGTCCTCATCCATGGGACTGTCAGCACTGTACCTTTACTGCTCCTGTGGAGGCAGTGACCAATGCCGGTGCCTGGGGTGAGGACACCTCACTAGGATGCACAGCATGCTCTCCATCTGGCGTAGGTGTGTACCAAGAGTTTGGAGCAGCAGTCCGTGAAACATACCTGGCAGTTCCTGATAGGTGACATAATCACCCCTCCATTTCCACTCAGAGGGGGTACCAACCCCAGCCTGTGGGACAGAAGTACCCGACAGCCCAGGTAGTGCAGGGGCAGCAGAGGGGGGTGCCAACCCGTTGTGGCCCAGAGGTGCTGGCCCTAGTGTCATGGCTAGGGGAGCCAAAGTAGGTGGATTGCCTGGAAATGACCTACCCTGTCATGCTGTAGTAAATTAAATATAAACATAAGGTAAAAAATAAACATAACCAGACAAATGTTAGTATTAGCATAATAGAAGATAAAAATGATTAATCAAAAGAAAGATAAAGGAATATAATGAGAAACAATAAATAATGTAAATGAAAGTATATTAACAGCAAAGCAATATGAAATTATACATAAGGCCAATGTAACAGGTAGTTACAAATATAATAATATCAAATCATAATAATAAATATAAATTAATAAATTAAATAAGAGAAGGTTCATGGGTTCAAAGGTCCATAGGTGTGTACTAGGCTAATTGTCCTGGAACCTTTACAAGCCTAGCCCATGGAAGTGCCCTTGCATCGTGCTGCCCAACGTTAGTTCCTAGTGCCTCTATCAAGCAGAGCCACTGGAGTGATCCCAGGGTGAACTTTCTATTTCCCATCCACTCGTCAAGATTTATCTTGAAGATGGCCAGTGAGATGCTCTGCTTGACATGTATGGGAAGTGTATTCCAGAGCAAGGGCAGTTTCTGAGTTATGAATCTGTCCCTTCATCATGTTCTGTTGATTGTGGTAATGAGGTTGAGGTCTCTGGAGTTTGTTGTGAAGAGGGATTGGGATTTTTTTAGATGTATCATTTCTAACAAAGCTGGGTCAGACCTTTGTAAGTCAAGCAGAGATTTCCTCTTAGTAGATGATATGAGACAGAGAATAGCTGGAGGATTTTGAGTCTGTCCATGTAGGGCATGTGTTTAAGGCCTAGGATTCTCTTCGTGAGATACATTTTTGACCTTTCCAGCTGTTGCATGTGTCTAGTGAGGTACATGCCAAATGGGACATTATACTTGATGATTGGTCTAATGAGGGAAGAGTAGAGAGAGATGATGACCTCTTTCTTCCTGGGTGCAAAACCCTTGGGTAATGAGATGTGCCACATAGACGGACTTTCTGACCTCAGTGGCAATGTGGTGGTCGAAGAAAAGATTGCTGTCAACCTGTGTCCCCACATGTCTTATAACTCCTTCAGTGTTCAGTGGGCTCCCATCAATGTGGTAATTAGTGGAAACTGAGTTCTTCACAAAGGTGACATGGAAGGGGTGGGGTGAGAGAGAAATAAGAAACCATTAGTAACTTTTCAGGTAATATTACTACACAGACGACTACTGCATACTTCTACATATCTAAGATTTCAGTTGTGAGTACAGTGACTACAAATGTTGTATAAATGATGCTGCATATACATAGCTCTCAACCTGTTAGCATGGGACATTATGGGCCAAGCACTACCAAATGGTGTTACAAAGGCACAACTACATGGAACATTGTTGTAGTGTGCTCACACATTTGTAGCAAGGTGTCTGCTAATGGATTTGCCAATAAATTGCATTCCAAGTAATGTCATGTATCTGCTAATCAAGGACCAGACATATGGGGCAGTAGAGATTACATTTTGCAAAAACTGTGACAGTTGAGAGGTATGTTCATGTACACTAATTACACTAGACAACTGGTCATTCTCAGTTGGCTGCCATGGGATTAGAACTCACAAGCAGTGACTACAGGAATAATGTGCAATTTATTTGAATATAATGAATTCTCAAAACACCATCTCCTTTAAGACTTTTATTGCAACATTTTGTGTAAAACCATACATTTACACACATGCATAGCTGTTTGTGCTACCAGACTGGAAACCAAATGCACTGACCACATGAATAATGAGCACTTTATTTGAAAACATTATTATCAAAGCACCATCTCCTTTTACACTGCAGTGCTTAATGTCACTTGAAATCTGACAGTTACACACATTTATGGTTGTGTAGGATGTCTGTTAACCTGGCGGCCGCGGTGGTGCAGCAGTTAGCATTGCTGCCACACAGCAAGAGGTTTTCCGGTTCTATTCTTGGCTGGGGTGTCTTCTGTGCGGAGTCTGCATGTCCTCCCTCTGGTTGCGTGGGTTTCCTCTGGGTGCTCCGGTTTCCTACCACATCCCACAGACATGTAGTAGGTGGATTGGACACACTAAATTGGCCCTAGGTGTGTGTGTCTTCTGTGGAAGGTTGGGCACCAGCCTGGCAACTCAACACCATAAAACTCCACTGCCAATCATGAGCAGACAGATGACCTGCTGTGGCAAACCCTAACTGGGAAAAGCTGGAAGAAGTAGGATGTCTGTTAACCTAACTGTATACTCTGTTCATTTACTGACTGCTATCTACAGCATATTTCTGGGAAAATGATCATAACAGAAGCTTGATACTTAATCTGGGTACTGCAGTATGTTTATTTCTGTCATTTGTTGCTGTTTTATTTATTAGTTAATATGTAACGGTTGACTGGTGTTGGATTAGAACACACATGCAGTGAATTAAGGAATAATGAACACTTAATTGAAATGATTACTTATTGAAACACAATCTAATTTTAAACTTTATTGATAATGTTTCTTAAAATCTGGCATTTTGACACATGGATAGCTGTCCAGGACATCTGTTAACTTACCTATATACCATGTTCAGTGACTATTGGAATATACAGCATTATTTCAGACAACATGAGCAGAACACAGACTTGAACCTTACTGTAGGTATTGCACTATATTTTTTTCTAACCATTTTGTTGCATTCTTTATTGAGTTAGATGTAACACTTGACTGGTGTCAGATTAGAACACACTTGCAGTGAATTCAAGAATAGTGAATACTTTATTTGAACACATTAGTTACCAAAGCACCATCAACTTTTAAAATGTATTGATTAATGTTGCCTCAACTCTGGCAGGTGGACCATGGATAGCTGTGTAGGACTTCTGTTAAGTAATCCATATACCCTGTTTTTTTATTGAGTGCAACCTACAACATATTTCAGACAATGAGCAGACCTGAACAGTGACTTAATCTGGGTAGACCCCAACATTAACTGATATTTGCAAGCTATACTACACATTACTGCATCCTTTCTCTACTACACATTACTGCATGCTTACTTGATTTAACCTGTTTTGTCATTTGAAGTAGGCAGTGACATATTAATAAAGATGTAGGATGTCCCATGTATATCATTCCTGACTGTTAAGACTGCAAACTCTGTAAATAATTTACTGTATAATTACATTATGCATTAAGTTATTACTTTGATTTTTTTTTATACTTATTGCACGATTACCTCATCCTGACCAGGCATCCTGCATGAGACTGGACATTGCAAGCCCTCTCTTCTGCAGCCGTGGGAAGAGAAACAAACCATTATGCATACCAGTTTTGCACAGATTCAGCTTGTATATTTCTAAATTACTGGCAAACATACTTGGATATGTATGGGGTTTGCCCAGTCCTAGCCTCTTGGAAAAAGGTGTCTGATGTTCCCCTCTTTCTATGCTTCAGGTCATCATAGTGGTGATGACACTGCTCACCAGTGTGGGGGATGCCAGTAACACTGGTAGGTTCCCTGGCCAACAGATCCCAGTCCTCAGACTTACACTCTGAGCCCTGTTAGCTGCCCTGCAGCAGCCGGGGTTCATAGTTCTTAACCAGGAGTCAAAAAAACACTTTGGACTTCTGCACTTCCCACGTCTGCATATGAAAGTGCACTCCTTCTCCAGCAGCATGAGTTGTATCTCCAGCCAAGTTAGAACCCCAATGAATGATGTGAAATTACCACCTACTGGCCTTTAAATAGGATGCATACCTGCCCTTACGCGTCATGCTGTAACTTTCAAAAAAGCATCAGTTCGCTTAGCATCGTGCAAACTCGCAGAAATCATGTGCAAGCACAGCTTAGCAATACGCAAATGGGAATAGACCATTGACCATGTTTAAGTGCTGTTCAGCATTGTGCAGCTTTTCTAACTGTAACATTTTTTTTTAATTATAAACAAATCCGATGTTTGTCACCTGATGCATTTTCACAGCAATAAATGTAAAAAGTATGACTGCTCAGGACTTGAACCTGGGACCTACTACACTGTAGGTCATGATTCTGCCTATCTAGTCACCAGGATTGTGAAGGAAACTTATATATCTTCACATATACTACACAGATGCCTGTAAGCATAGCGCAGCTTTGCTGAGGAGGTTTGCACGTTCCTAAGAAACAAAAAACTACAACAACAGAATACATCTGGTTTCTATTTTCAGATGTCTAGTAGATGTCTGCTGTATATATCAGCTCTGCATCACACAAACAAGCACATGGGGAAAACAAATACATTAAAAAAAAGTCGCTAATTAAAACTGAATACATCCGTTTTTTATTTTTAGATGTCTAGTAGATGTCTACTGTATATGTAATGCTAAGCATAGCTGCACGACCCACCACACAAACAAGCACATAAGCATTAAAAAAAAAAAACCATTAAAACTGAGGTTTCCTGAAGTAATAGCTGTTGATTACCTTTCAGTCCAAGTTAACGGGCTGATAGGTATTGTGCTGTGCTTACCAACTGTCCAGAAGTGTTCTGGACAGTCTACAAATATGGCACAGCCTGTACAGTGTTGCTTAAGTGGATTCAAAATCTGTGTTATTGTGCTCTCCCTCGGCTGCACACCATAATTAATATGTATGGCGTGCTGTCGAGGAGGAACTATGGCCGTGTACAGAACTACATTTGTGTAGGCTATTCAAGGAGCCTGCATGGATTGTATTGAATCCTGGGGTATGTTTCTTCCTCCCTTGCCTGTTCCTTCACCTGCTTCCTATTATCCTGAAATGTTTTATATCTAGTCTTCCTTCAGTCTTCTCTAGCTTGTTCCCCCCACTGTACCCTTCCCATCCTCCGTCCTCCTCAGTTCACACTTCCACCTCTGTACTTTATTTTCAAGGCTTCTTTTATTTCTAGTTTTTTATAGTATGTTTAGCTGTGCTTAATTGTCTTGCCTGTTTCATCAAAGCTGTTTTTCCAGGCTTCCTTTGCTTCTTCTGGAAGTGCAAATATTCATTATATTTATTTATTTAACATTTGTTGAAAGGGAAAGAGTCCTATTTTCAGTAGCAGCCCGGGGAGAAATGCTCCACACGCATGCCTTTAGAATGTGGGAGGAAAACAGAGGTTTTTTTTTTTCATATAACAGTCAACTTCAATAACAGTGTATTTGTTATCAATGATTTGTGATATCAATTAATCAATTAAGAAAAGGGAGGGGGAATGGGTATTTAGGAAAAATTTGACTGAGTGACAGTTATCTGAAGAAGTCTAGTTACTAAACTAGACAAAACGCTTAATTTGTACCAGTACCGTCAGTGATTTTAGTCTTATTTCATTTACTTGTTTATTAAAGTACTGTGAACTGTTCATTTTCCCGGTTTGTTTTGTTTATTATTAGTTTGTCGTGACGTTTTTATTTACTACGATAAATGAGATTTTGACAGCCAGCTGAACCACACAGCTGATGACATTTTGTTTCTGGCAGTATATTCATGTCAGAAACTCCTCAGAATGCTTCACAATGCTCATCTGTATGAAAAAAATAGTCTCATTTGCACATGCCACTGGCATTCAACTACTAATTGGCATTTCTGAAATTAGTTTTTTTTGCAGATCATGTCTGATGGAACTGTGCAGATTACCAAATGCTGAGACTGTCCTATTTAAGCAGCATTGTAATTCTTATTGTGGGATTTTAAGAGCTCAGATGTGTTAAGTAATGAAACATTTCTAAAGAGATTTGCAGATGGAATGAGAACTACCATGCATGAAGTCAACAGCTGTCAAAAGGTAGTTTTGGCATTTTGGTATTATCATTTTTGGATGAGATGATACAAATGCTTATAGTTAGTATGGCTTCTACTGTTTCATTATAGTGAAATAAAAGTCAGGAAGTGAGAATGAAGCCAGGCAAACCTTCTTAATTTAATATAAGAATTTGAACATTCAGGTAGGTATGAGTTGATGTTCAATGATAACTAAACACTTCTGGGAAAAGTCGTCACAGTTATGAATCAGGACACTATTTAAATTACGCTGTTCTTTTTTGTCTTGTGTTAACGATAGGCAAATAGGTAAGCAAACATGTCTAGTGTGTTTTTGTGTGTGTGTGTGTGTGTGTGTGTGTGTGTGTGTGTGTGTGTGTGTGTGTGTGTGTGTGCATTTTTGTGTCTATACACAATGCATACACATATACACTTTTATGCAAGTATATGTGCATATTTTATAATGTGTATCTCTCTCTCTCTCTCTATATCTCTCTATATATATATATATATATATATATATATATATATATATGTATGTGTGTGTATGTGTGTGCTTGTCTGTAGATGTATGTGTGTTGTTATGTATGTTAGCCACTACAGAAAGGGTGAGATAAAAGGATGTTGTACACACTGTTGATGTTTTTGTTTATCTGCACTCTTAGTGTGTCATTAAAAGTAGTTTATCCTTGTTCTTTGCAAATCTTCATGAGTATATGTACAGCCTTGGTATAGATAAAAAACTACTGAAATTCTCATAAATCTATGAGAATTTATGCTCCTTGCAAAATGCTAAAATAAGAGTACTTACAGTGAACATAGAAAGCCAGACTCATAAACAACAGCTACTGAAATGAACCCCTCCCAAAATAAAATAAATAAAACAAAATAAAACGACATTAAACTATACATCACTGAACATAACTAACCAATTTGAAATTGTGTTCTACTATGAATTTAGGACTTCCACAAGGCCAACAATTAAAACACAGAAACATAATGCCCAAAACATGGAGAGTAAAAAAAAAATAACTTGAAACATTTTGGGAAGGGGGAAGCATCCCTATCCTTTTACATATATGCTTCTTTAGTGTAAGACTAATGCTGTACAACATTACAAGTAATTTAGTTGCTACAGCTATTGGAACAGAAAGCCTAACACCCTCTTATCTCCAACCCTTCTAAGTATTTGTTTCACTTTTTTACACACCACAATTTAAAGACAAGACTGCACTATAAATGTGAAAATACAACTACTTGTAAGACCAATTTTCCCAGCAGAATGTAGGTTTCCTTATAGGATCATGACACATATATTCTGTCCATTAATCTGTATTTTTCTGGATGGACACAAGGCCACCTATCTATGCATATACTTTGCAGACTGATTTTTGTGTTTAATTATGCCTCCTTCTCATGGTACAACCTCCTGTGTTCACCCACACTGCATTTGCACTCACTCTGCTCCCTACACTAACCCCAGTGCCCACCCCATTACATCAAACTTAGACTATTTTGTAAATCTACTGAAGCTAATGACTGTGAATTAAGTGTTTGGTTAGGGAAGACATACAATTTTAATAGTTTGAATTCATCAGAAAGTGATTCTGGCAATGATAGCTATTCAGTCTCCAGCTTTTACAATCCTTATTACTGAAACACAGGACATTAAACATGGACAATGTGCATTTAAATGAATGCAGAAATGCCAGAAATGAATTGAAATGTCGTAGGCTTTGGAAGTATCCTTATAATGTCACTGAAGGATCCGATTTCCACCACAAGTTATTATTTTTGACAGAGCAGGTATTGAAATTATGAGAGCTTTACTTAAAAATAATGAGATGGAAATGGAGGGGATTGTTAAACAGACTGATAACGTTAATCATAAAATAACAATCGATCTATTATTTACAGTGCAAGAACATTGGAAACAATATTTTTCAATAAGAGGTTTTGTGGACAGAAAGTGTCATGAGATTTTAGTAGAAAGAGGAAGAAGTTAGAAAAGGACAGGACAGAGTACCAGGAGCAATGGAGCTACCCCAAGCCCAAGAGTAGGGGGTATTCCTTTGAGTACTATAGGGGGAAACTGAAATGAAGGGGAAAATAGATGTGATGGTTGGTAAGAAAACAATGTTCAACAAAATGAGCCTGAAGCCCATTTCAATTTCCAAGCCCCTTTAGACTACCAGCCCCTCCGGTAGTCCAAGGGACTATGGAACAAACAGTTCCCTCAACACAACAATTACCAATGGAGAGGGAGAGGGAAAGCCAACTTTTAAGTATTTATAATAGTGATCCACAGATTTGTCTTAGAGAAGACAGTGGAAGAGATGGACCCAGGTTTACTTTTAATGGATATAATCTATTTAATTACAGCAACACGGAAATCAATGAGGCTTATATTTCTTTGTTTTCCAAGAGTTTTAACTTTGTCCCCAGGCATCAGTATCAGTAGAGTAATAATTGATTTTTAGTTGTTTTAAAGAAAAATAAGTTAGAAATTATTTTAGGCGACAGAGTGTTGTGGGGGTGAAGAACAACTAAGAAGTAAGAGTACTTTTAACCCACCTCCCCACCCTCAATTAAGAAACTGAATCCTTAGTAGAACATGAGCTTAGGGCAGGAGGCTCAAAAAATAGATTTCTCTCAAACTTGTCCCATGATGAAAAGGTTTTATTAAAACAAATTAGGGACAATAAATTTCTAAGAGTTATGAAGCCCAACAAGGGAAGGTGGGACTGTTCTTATGGATGCCACAATATACAAAGCCAAAATGTTGGATATTTTGAGTGATTCTAGTAAATAACTCAGGGTTTCAAGAAATGAAATTAATATAGCCTATGAACGCATATGTTTAGCTTTGAACAACTTGATGTCTGAAGGATTGATTGACTTGAATACATTTAACTTTTTGTGTAAAGATAGGCGTCATGTTCCTTCCATCTTTGGCATACCAAAGGTACCCAAGAATGCTATGGACCCACCATTGAGGCCTATTGTATCTGCTGAGGGCTCAGCTACAGCTCCACTGGCTAGATATCTTGATGTTAAGATAAAGTAAATTCCTAATAGTGATATTTATGTTTTGAAGCACTCTTGGGACTTTCTAAGATGTATAAAACCCAAGTTATACAGTGAACAATTATTATTTGTGACTATAGATATTGTGGATTTATTTGGTAGTATACTCCATGGGATAGGGTTAATTTGGTTCAAGGAAGCTATTAATGAATTTGGAAGTCTCCAGAGCCATGGACACAGTCTCCAGAGCCATGGACAAGGGTAAGGTGGTCCACATAGCCTATGTAGACCTTGCCAAGGCCTTTGACACCATCCCCCACCCTGGAATCATAGATAAACTTACTAAGCTGGGCATTAATCCCTACATCACCCAATGGGTTGCTAACTGGCTTACTGATAGAACCCACACTGTAAAAGCAGCCAACTTCAAATCCAGCTCCAGACAAGTGACAAGTGGAGTACCTCAAGGTTCAGTCCTGGGACCGGTCTTGTTTGGCATCTACTTCTCTGAAGTATAAGCCAACACTAAGGGACTCTGGATAACAAAGTTCACAGATGACTGCAAACTGGGAGCCATTATTGAATCCCCAAATGATGTGGATACTCTACAAAAGGGCCTTACAGAAACAGATGCTTGGTGCCAAAGCCATGGGCTCAAGCTCAATGCCAAGAAATGTATAATTATCCCCTTTGGGAAAAAACATGTATCCCTGAATTACCATATAGGTGGAAGTACACTAAACACTGAAAGTGTGATAAGAGACTTAGGGACACAGGTGGACAGTGGTCTCACTTTCGATAACCACATCGCCACAACAGTCAGGAAATCCTTCTATGTGGCACACCTCATCATTAAGGGCTTTTCATCCAGAAAAAAGGAGGTCATTGTCCCACTGTCCTCATCCCTCATTAGACCCATTATAGAATACAACGCCCCGTTTGGTATGTACCTCTCAAGACATCTGCAACAACTGGAAAGGCTGCAGAAATACCTCACTAAAAGAATCACAGGCCTAAAGCAGATGCCCTACGCTGACCACCTTAAAAAACACCAGCTATACTCTGTTGCATATCGTCTACTCAGAGGTGATCTCTGCTTAACATACAACTATGTAGCACACCTCATCACTAAGGGCTTTTCATCGAGAAAAAAAGGAGGTCATTGTCCCACTGTACTCATCCCTCATTAGACCCATTATAGAATACAACGTCCCGTTTGGTATGTACCTCTCAAGACATCTGCAACAACTGGAAAGATCACAGAAATAACTCACTAAAAGAATCACAAGCCTAAAGCAGATGCCCTACGCTGACCACCTTAAAAAACACCATCTATACTCTGTCGCATATCGTCTACTCAGAGGCGATCTCTGCTTAACATACAAGGCCATGTCAAACCCAGAGCTGTTGGACATGCTATACTTAAAGAAACCCCAGTCTCTCAGAGCCACATGCTCCAGGGATCTAAACCTTGTCATCACAATAAACAAAACATGCTGGAGGGATAGGTTCCTGACCCAGAGACTCCCCAGACTCTGGAATAGATTGCCCATACATGTCAAGCAGAGTGCCTCTTTGGCCCTCTTCAAAAGGAACCTTGACGATTGGATGGGAGAAAGGAAATTCACCCTGGGGATCACGTCAGTCATCCTGCTAGACAGGGTTCCAGGGAAGTAAATAGTGTGGGAAGAAATAGCCAGGGAATTGTTATGGCTAGGCCTGTATAGGCCCTAGGGCTGAGAGCCTAGTACCAACCCATGAACCTATGAACCTATGAAGGCTGTTGTTCAATGATTTCTGCACATTTCTGGAAATGATGGATGTGGTTTTAAGGAATAACTTCATATTTTTTGAAGGGGAATTTTTCCGGCAGGTTAGGGGGGTAGCCATGGGGACCAGTTGTACCCCAGTATATGCTAACATTATCCTAATGTTTTGGGAAAGCAAATTTGTTTTGAAATCCCATTTTAAGGATAGTTGGTTGCTATACAGGTGCATTTTAGATGATATAGTCATTTTATGGAAGGATTCAGAGGCTATACTTTGTGAATTCTTGGAATACATTTCGAACACAACTTGTTTTTTAAGATTTACTCATAGAGTGGATTGTGAGAAATTAGACTACTCGGATGCAACTATTCAAAAGCAGGGGAGAGGTTTTAAATCTAGGGTATATTGGAGAAAGATTAATTCAAACTCCTTTCTTCATTATGTTAGTGCTCTCCCCTTCAGTCAGAAAAAGAGTACTGTGAAAGGTCAATTTGTGAGGATCAGCAGAATGACCTCTGACGATGAAGATTTTGAATGTGAATGCGAATTCTGAAATCCTAAAAAGGATGTTCCAAGATAGGAGTTATCCCAATAGTTTGATTGAAGAAATATATGAAGAAGTAAGGGAGGATGAAATGAGAGTTTCTTACCAATTTTGGGGATTGGTAGCTCCATGTGTAATAGTGGACTAGACCAACTGCCCCCTGTGGATTCCAGGGTTGGTGGAGAGTATGGGCACATCTTTGTCACCGACTTCATTGGTGACACTTATGTTATTAAGGATATCATTGAGTGTGAGTGGCAAAGATTTTGAAAATTATCAGATCTGAAATGCATCTGTAAAACTCCTTTTAGGTGCATTTTTAGAAAGAGTCTCAGTATCAAAGACTTATTGGAAAGACACCACAACAATGGGCTTAATCGGAGGAAACTGGGCACTTATAAATGTGGTAGAAACCCACAATGTATGTACATAGCCCAGGGAGAAGGTGTTTGGTTTGAAGCTAGGGACAAGTACATTTTAAAGTAAAATACGATACATGTGATTCAAAAGGGGTAGTATATACTGGGGTATGTAACAAATGTACAGCATTTTATGTGGGGAATACAGAAAGGAAATTAAGGAAAATGATATATGAGATGAGCCTACTGGAGATATACGTGACAACAACTTGAGAAATGCCTTGTATAAACACACTATTGACTGCCCCACAGCTATGTTTACATTTTTTGTGTTGGAGGAAATACCCTTGGATGTGAGAGGAGGTTTATGAAAAGCTAGGAATGAATACCATGAGGTCTATTGGCAAATCATCCTGCAGGCCAGTAGACCACTGGGCTTGAATGAAAATATGTCCATAGCACCTATTTTGAACTTGAGAGCTGCTAGACTTTAAGATATTTATTTACATTTTATCCTGCTTGCTTGGCCAATTTTAAGTTATCAGCAATTTGGGTCAGTTTTTAACTAGTATATATATATATATATATATATATATATATATATATATATATATATATATATATATTAACATTCATGGATCCTTTCTTTTATAATTATTTTTTTAATTTTACATAATATACATAATTCAAATCCAGAAAACTGCGAAAGATGCACTCACAAATCACTACAAAGAATCCAAAAGAGCGCAATGGGCTAATGGAGAGGCACACCACCAACTTAATAGAACTGCACGGTTTATTAACATCCACGAAACCAAAGCACATTAACGCTATTATTCCACAGTACGCGTTTTCGTCCACGTAAAACTTGGACTTCATCAGATAATCAGATAATTACTCTAATTACATCTTAAATAGCTCACAAAAAACTACATTGACCAATAAAATTCTTAAAAAACATTTCAAACACACTAATCAGGCTCTCTTAAAAGGCTCATGAATATTAATAAACTAATGTATTATCACCACAAATGTATCTAAATAAATGAATAAATATAAAACTAACTTGATATATCCTAAGTAGATTTCTTAAAACCTTATAAATTATAATATTTAATTCATATAACATTTATATTCTTTAAAATCCAAACATTTAAATAAAAAAATACTTATTTAGTGGATACATGTCTATAGATTAATGAACTGGCGCCATCTGCTGTCATATTTACATATAACAGCCTTTACACTTTGGCAGCCCTTAATTTTAATAATGGTAATTGGGAAATGTGGTCATTTAAACCTGGTACTTTTGCTGCTTCCAGGGTTATTTGCCACCATAGCTCTTTATATTCTATCAGTTCCTCCCAAGGGCCACCTCTGATATCTCTCTTGACTTGTTCTAGTACAAAGAAAAGGAATTTATAACCTTCACATTCTCTAGAGTGTTTGTATAATGCATTTGTATCCTTTGCTTTTGATATTTCATATAAATGTTCGTATATTCTTCTCCTCAATACTCTCTCCATTTTACCAACATAAAATGAATTACATTTATGACATAATGCAAGATAAATTAATCCTTTTGTATCACAACAAAAATATCCCTTACTTCTAATCCATCTATTCCTGCTTTCCAGATAAATTTCACCTTTATTGATAATATATTCACATTGGTTACAGCTTCCACATTTGAAAGTTCCTGTTTTCTTTCTTCCCCCTATGTGATGTATACTTTCATAATAACTGACATTCCCTGCATTATTGTTAGTCTCCAAGATTTTTTTCATACTATAAGAGTTTTTATAAACTACCTTTGGCATTAATTTTGTTACTTCATCTATATCTGTGAATGACACAAATCTTTCCCATTCTCTCTGAAAAACCTCCCTAACCTTAAAGTTAGAAGCATTATATTCCAATATCAAAGCTTTTGATATTCACTATAAATTCCCTTATTATTTTTATCATCTTTTTCAGAGTAACTTTCGGGTGCAACCCCCTTTGTAGGTCTAAATTTGTTGTCTCTACCTTTCTCCACTTCCATCCTGATGTTTTTAACAAAATTATTAGGGTATCCTTTATCCTTAAACATATTCTCCAAAAGTGCACATTCATTAACAAAATCTAAATCTAAACTAGTCATACGACAACCTCTGACAAATTGTCCTTTCACTATATTCCTTTTACAGTGTAATGGATGTGCACTGTTATAGTAGAGAAAGGAATTACTAAAAGTAGTTTTCCTATAAATTCATCTTATATATTTCCACATCCAAATATTGTAAAATGTCAGTTGAAGTCTTGTGGGTAAATGTTAGAAAATTAGTGGAGCTGTTGATATATTCAATAAATTCACTAAACTTATCATAACCTGCTGTCCAAAAGATAACGATATCGTCCAAAAATCTACGATATAATGTCCAGCAGGTATTAAATTTAGAGTGCAGAATAAATTTTTCCTCCCACTGTGCCAAAACTAAATTCGCAAAAGTGGGAGCACAAGCTGCACCCATAGAGACACCTTGTATTTGTTGGAAATATTCACCATTAAAAATCAAGAAATTATATTTAAGGACCATATCCATAAGTCCCATAATAGCTACTTTTTCATGCTGGGATAACTTCTTATCTTGAAAGATAATTTCCTCAAACATTAAAAGGCCCGTCTCATAAGGTATGCATGAAAAGAGATCTATTATATCGATAGTGACAAACATTAAATCATCAGAAAATAAGTCAGGGGTGATATTCCTTAACATGTCCCATGAATCTTTAAGTATGACCTTATTCTGCATACAAATGTGTTTAGTTTTTAAATCAACGTATTTAGCCAGTGGTAGTGTTTTTGATCCGTCTGCGGACACTATAGGCCTAAGGGGGGATCTTCCAAATTTTTATGTATTTTAGCAATACCAAAAATAATTGTTATTCTTGGTTTCGATACATACAGGAAGTCATAGGTTTTACAATCTATGACATCTTCATATAGCATATCTTTTAATAATATATCTATCTTGTGGTATGCTAAATTGACTTCATTCCTTGACACACATGCATATTTCACTTCATCCCTAAGTATTTCATTCATTTTACCTTCATAAATAATGTTCTCCATAATGACTACTCCCCCTCCCTTGTCTGGTTTCATAATTCTAACTTCCGCATTGTTTTTCAACATATTCAAAGTCTCATTCTCAGTTTTACTAAGATTATTTTTGTATATCTTTTTCTGTTGTACATTTCTAACTTCTTTCTCTAAAATAACTTCCAAATTCCTGATTTGAGGATGGAGTAGTTCTATGAACCAAAGCCTTATTATAATAGGAAATATTGGATATTCTATTCCTAGAGAACAACATTTCTAGATATACTTTCCTTAAAAAAAGTTTTATGTCAAGAAGTGTCCTTGTTAAATCCCCCTTAACATAGGGTATATATTTCAATCCTTTACTTAATAGACTAAAATGTTCCTTAGTCAGAATAGTGTCACTAAAATTGTAAATAGAGAAGTCATTATAACTATTCTTAACTCCAATAACTGAAATTCCTTCATTTACTATATTTGGGGGTGGGTGGTTTGAGTCTAAAACTTTCCCCTCCCCCTTCTCCCCCCCTCCTCTGAAAATTTCCATTCCTAAATTGTTGTTGATTACCATAACTCTCTTCTCTATTTAAAGGTGGAAATTCATAATTATAATCATAGTTGTTCCATCCATTTGATTTCTCTTCATCGTTGTTACTATTATCTTGTTTTTTACAATTATTTCCATAGAAATCCCATTTCATATAGAGTGGTTTGGGGTAACTCGTTTTATTCTGATATTCCCGTATATCCCTCTTCAATTTATTCATCTTCCTATTAATTAAATCATTACATTTCATATCAATATCATCCCTAACTTTGAAATATTTTTCCCTTTCTTTCCTAATCCCATGTATCAAGTCTTCCTTAATATAGGTATCCAATTCATCTATTTCCCCTTTTAACATATCCTGTTTCCTACCGTTCTCCTTAATGATAAGTCTTAAAATATCAATTCCACATTTGTTAAAAACTTCCAACAATTAATGATGAAATTCTGAGCCAGCCTGAACATTATGAGGGTATTTCCAGACCCTTAATCCTTTCGGGACAACATTCCTATTTATACATTCTAAAAGATAAGCATTTTCAATACTCAATGTCCTATATTTGAACATAAGCTTAGAAATTTTGTCCAATTTAACAGCGTATGAATCTCCATTAGGTAACCCAGGTTGGTTACCCTTCTCAAGTTGAAAACAATAGTTTGCTTTCAACCATTCACTTGTGTCTTTACTGTGCAAAGTAATTGGAACAGTACCTGTAGGTGCCTGAATACGAATAGGCACTTTAAGTTTATTAGTAACATCAGTTCCATTTACATCTTCAGTCTCATTATGTTCTATTTCATGTCCAAAAATCCTCGGTGTAGCAGCTGGATTGAATGTAGCACCATTCGGTTCAAATATATCCCCTGGGTTGTTAACGTAGTTTATGTTCTCTCTTTTCCTTTTTTGTTTTTGTACATAAAACCCTTCGGTTCCACTTCCTTTTGCGTTACAAGTACCCAGACTACTACCAACCAAGGAATGGCAAAGCGGAGTGAGTAGATCGATTAACTCGGTGAGTTGGCCAATCAGTTTGCGTGATTGCCATTAGCCCATTGCGCTCTTTTGGATTCTTAATATACATAAGTCTTACTTGCACTCATTTGAGGTATGATGTTCAGTATATAAAACAAAAATTTGACTTTAATATCTGTGGTTCAGACAAATGCCTGTAGATGGTGCCATTGGTTCATGATTGAACATTTACACTAATTCAGTAAAGGTTTAGACAATTTTTGACTTAATAGATACATATATTTAAATATATATATATATATATATATATATATATATATATATATATATATATATATATGCATATATATTTATAAGTGTGGGGTTTAGATATAATACATGAATGGCATGGTTTTAACAATGTTTCGATGCTTTCAAGCAAATTATGTAATTTATTGTTTTACAACTTTAGAAGTACGTACTATTTTAATGGGAAATGAGGTCTGGTAGCAAATCAAGTTGTCCTGGGACATCTTCAAGAGGAGTTAGGCTGATATATTAATGGGAGTTAAGTGGGTTGGGGAGGTAAAAGGGTTAAATGGAGGGAGGGATGATTGGGAGGAAATGAGATAATGGTGGGGAGGGGCTTAAGGGGTTTAGACAAGTGTTGCTGGGTAAGTAATCACATTTTGGCATGAACTTGCTAAGGCAAGGTACACTCATGATGACGTTTAGGTATTCTGGGAAAAAGTAGGCCTCGAGATGCTGGCTGGGGGGCAGGTGGTCTGTACATATAACATATATAGTACTAGTTTATATATATATATATATATATATATACATATATATATATATATATATATATATATATATATATATATATATATATATATATACATATATATATATATATATATATATATATATATATATATATATATTGATATATACAATTTTTTTTGGCAAATAGGTGGCAGGTACATAGTTTAGTGTTGGCTAGCAGGTATATATTTTAGTGTTGGCTGGCTATACCCCTTTGCTTTGTAGTTAGGCTGGGTGGTATGGTTTTAAAGATTGCTGTGGTCTGGTAATCACTCTGGACTGATGTGGTTAGAAAGGACATACTTTAGTTTCAGTACCACTAGTTGTGGGCTCTTACTAAGTTTCCAACACAAGTTGTAAGATCGGTCATTATGTAGACCTTTGCCCCCCCCACCTCTTTTAGCCTCCTCGGATGTTCTGTGTTAAGGTCGGCCACGCTGGTACAGCGGTTAGCATTGTCACCTCACAGTAAGAGGTTCTCCGGTTCGATCCTTGGCTGGGGTGCCTTCTGTGTGGAGTCTGCATGTCCTCCCTGTGGGTGCGTGGGTTTCCTCTGGGTGCTTTGGTTTCATCCCAGAGACATGCTGTAGGTGGACTGGAAACTCTAAATTCACCCTAGGCATGAGTGTGTGTGCATGTGTGTGCCTTCCATGGAAGGTTGGGTGCCGGGCTGACAGCTTGACACCATAAAAACTCTACTGCCAATCATGAGCAGACAGGTGATCCGCTGTGGTGACCCCTAACCAGGAAAAGTGGAAAGAAGAAGAAGAAGATGTTCTGTGTTAAGAGGTGACAGGAATTGTACAGATATTGGTCGGTTATTAAAAAAAAAAATGGAATTTTAATGAAGTGAAGAGGTTAAGGTTTCCGGCGAGTCATGGGGAGACTCCAGTACTTGAGTTCCTCAACAAGACTGACTGTTTGAGGGATTTAGCATGATATTTGTGAGCCTTCCTGGTATATGGCGGTAAGAATTGATTTAAGTGACTTTTTAGTTGTGGCCTGCTTCTCTCGACTAATTCGAGTTGACAGTCACTGTCATTTTTGTTGCTTGAAGATCTACTGGAAGCCTCTTCGTGGGCTTGGGGGTTACACACCAGTTACGTCTGTTAGCCGCACATGTGAGTATGCTTCACGAGTCTGGGAGATGAGGTTTTTTGTTAAGTAATGGCTCAGCTGTACTGAGCAGGTTTCACGGACTCGGAATGAGTTGGTGAGGCAGACATCTGACAGTCAGTGTCAGTTTGATGGTGACTAGTTGTACCTTGTCGCAGAGGGGTTGAATGCGCCGGCATGATTGAGCACAAAAAAAAAAGAATGGAAAAATTTATAAAATGATTACCTAGCGAACTGTATGTGGGGTTGTGATGTTAATTGGTATGACGGCTTGTATAGACTGAGACTGGCTGTTGGCTTTATACTTGCGGAATGAGTGGAAAGGAAGGAAATAGTAGTTGGGGATGCATGGCTGAAGTGATGATGTGGCCTTCGGTTTCATGATTGCCTAAAAGAAAGGGAAGGAAATGGAAATAGCTACATTGCCTTATGCAGTGCGTTGGCCCCATTGGTTTGTCTGATTGGGCACTGGGGAGTACATGGATAATCTGGCATGAACAATGGTTGAAAATACACAGGTAGAGCAGTTTGTTAAATGATTTCGAAGCACTTGTTTGAGTGTTGTGGAGTTCGTTTTGTGGTTTGTTGCTTTTAAACTGGTTCTTTGTAGAATGTTCTGTAGCTATGCTGTAGGGGGTTGCTGTCTGGCAGAGGGAGGAAGGGGCATGGTGGTGTCTTTTCCCATGTCTCTTTACTGCCGGAGTTTTGTATTAGTGTCATTTATAGCTAACACTTGGAGTACTGGGATCTCACTACACAAATACACAAATACTAGTCTATGTGCTAGCTCTTTTATGCCCTAAATTTGACCCATGTTTCGGTCCAATTTTCATAAAAATGGGGCTTTGCACCTTTTAATAAATTCACGCTGATGTGTGGGACCTGTTCTAGCAAAATCCAGGCTGCAAACCCATGCTATCACATTTAAGTTCTGTTGGATAGTGGCCCACATTATTCCCGGTTGGGCTAGCTTTCTTACTTTGAAGATCGAGAGTTATGCCTCTTGTCAGAATTGTGGGGATGAAAGGGTACTGGATCTCTGAGTGGCGGCAGTCTGTGAGGCAGCATTTTTCATGGGCTTTCTTGGTTATTGAAGAGAGGTGGCATTGTGGAACAGGCAGGCTGTACCGTAAGTTTTGGTTTCCAAGGAAATGGGGCTCAATTGTAGCAGGCTACTGATTGCATAAAATTGGGTCTCTGATTAAAATGATAATTGAAAGAATAAGATTGGAACTAATTTAATCCTATGTCTATTAAAAATAAATAAATTAATTAATTAAAAAAAAAAGGAAGAATTAGACTGTCCTGAGTTCTGGTTGGGCATTTTGGTTTTGTCATCAGATGAATTGTGGTTCATTGGGGGTTATGGTGTCAGTAGTTTTCGCCAGTTAGGGAAGTTGAGAGAGCACCAAATTTTCCTTTTGCAGGCTTTAGGTGATACTCCAGAGTTTGCTGAGGTAATGGGGTAGTCTGCTCATGCTCGGAGAGTGGTGAATGAAGTGTACCTGAAGAACTTTAATCTACAACCCAATTATAGCTTTCAGTTTGGGGTTTTAATGGGTGACAAGGCCTGGGGGTAATGTTTCTTGCCACTCAGGCATGCAGTTTTTAAATAAAAAAAAAAGAGAAACCAAAGCAGGGAGCTTTCCTATCTCAGTTGCACAAATGGGACATGGCAAATGTTATACATTATCTGGACAATCAAAATCCTTGCTTACAGGCAAGGTATCCCACAGGGTTCTGACCTAGGCTCTTACTTGTTTAGATTGCATCTTTCAGTCCTAACCTTTTCATCTGAGGTGATTTCCAGTTTATATGTCAATGACCTGAAATTGGGTGAACTGATTACAGGGTTACAGATAAGGCTTGTCTGCAAATAACTGGACTAAATTGATCATTTAGGCTCAAGTGAATAACATGCTGATAAATATATCAAAACTCAGCATATGAGGTTTGGCAGGAATACATTGAAAGGGGAATATTTAATACAGAACACAGTCATTTAAATTGTAGACTTATTCATGAGCTGGATATATGGGTAGATTCAGCTATGAGGTTTCTAATCATATCAACCAATGGGTTAATTATAGGGTAGTACTATAGGTTGTATAAAAAGTATAAAACTTGTAGGTGGGAAGGGGCTGACTTGGTGACCTACGAGGAAGGATGGGGTGCTATTTCAAGAGGTATTCTGTTTTAAGCTCAGTAACCTTATTGTTGAGCACAGGTTGCAGTTACAGCCTTTGTTGTTATAAGAAGGGTCATTGTGTTAAGTCTGATGCAGGTACACAAAGCCTAGGGTTTAAAATCTCATCTTTGTTCACTTTTGAAAGGCCAGCTGTTTAATTTGTTTTCTTTTGCATATTGTGAGGTATGGAAATGGAGCAGGCATCGGTCGATGACTGGAAGGAAGGGCATTTGGAAGGTGATGGAGACTGTTTCAATGTATGTTCGGGTGGTGCACAGAGGTCACAGATGGGTGGAAACAGAAGAGCCATGGTCAGTGCCCTGATAAAAGGGGATTGAAAGGTTATGGATTTTGGTTGCAGGGAGGTTGTGTTTGTTGGAATGGGGTTGCAGGTAATCTGTCCTTTTTTTTTTTTCAGGGGAGAAGCACCACAATTACAGGATTACAGATGGCAACTAGGTTAATGGTTCTAGGGCCTTGGTGAGCTGGTTATGCCAATTGTTTTCAGTAAGGACTTGGTGGGATTTCTGGGGTGGTTTTCAGGCATCCAGTTGTGGTAGAGGGCGAACAAGATGTCAATATAAAGGGGGAGTGGTTTTAATATTTTCAGAGAGATAACCATTGCGAACAAGTTTTATTCAGGTTGTATATCGGATAAGGTTTTGGAGTAATTAGCGCAGATAACATTTGATCCCAATTTGTGCTGGTAGGTGTGCAGTATGGGCATGACTTTATGAGTGGATAAGGTTTTGTAGAGCATTTCGGGTAGGAGAAAATTTTGAGAACATAGGTGCCTTCATAGATGGTTGTGGTTAGGGTTACATTGGTGCAGGTAACTATGGTGTTGTATCTAGGAAATTAAGGGGATGGCACTCAGGGCAGCTGGCTAGGGATGGTCATGGGGATCTACATTATTTATTAATATTGAGGGAGGTGCTGAGGTTGTGGGCCTAGCTTCAGTTGGGGTCGCTGGAAGGCAATTTTGATGGTACTTTGTTATTCGACAGGTGTGGGAGCATAGTAAGGTAATTCAGAGTGGCAGCAGTTAGTGGATCAAATGGATGGTAGAGTAAAGGGGAACAGTTGTTGCTACAGGGGGCCAACAGATTGGTAACGGGGTGGGGTTTTTCAGAGTATTGGGGTAAGTAGGCATATTACCATGGGAATATACCAATCGGGTGAGTGATGGGTATAATTATAGCAATAAACAATGGGTGAGGGGTGACAGTTTGTGATTATATATATTTTGATGACTAGGCTAGTGCGCCTGGAGTCTGGGTGAGATGAGAAAGATGCTGGTCTTTCCATGGCTGGGAGTCTTGTGGCTATGTGCACATTTTAGGTCATTCGGTTTAGTTGGGGGGATTGGGGACTATTACAGTTCACATAAATTGCTGTTGTATATACTTTAATGGTTTAGCTTGTCATGTCATGACAGGGCACCGATACTGGTTTGCTTCTAATGTACATGGCATCAGTGATATAAATAGCCCCTGTTAACAGGGGTTTCAATAATCATGTGGGACAGTTGGTAGGGTGATTAAGGTAGTGTTAGGTTGAGGTGGGGGAGCTAGGACAATTTAGCAGGGGCAGTTTAGGGGCGGGGCATGCTTTGACATTGCTTAATGTCATTAAGAAGTTTGATTGGTGTATGCAGAGAATTTACACTGTTCTTTCTTTTACAGGTAGCAGTACTTGGGGCCTGAAGGAAGTAGCATGGAAGGTGATGGAATCGACAAGGTGGGTGTTTTGCATTTGACTATTTCGGTCACAGAACAGGTCCTGATTACGAGAGTGGTGCAATGTGGTCACAGAGTGCAGTTAACAGAGAGAGCAGTGGTCAATTGCTTGACAGAAGCAGAGTGAAAACGAGTGCATTCAGTTGGAGTGGATCTTCTGGTGAGGTACAAGGGGGTCACAGGTAATGCTATTTTATTTAGGTTATCAAGGCTCATTTCAGTACTGGTATGTTTCAGTACTGGTATGTTAGGGTTTTGGGGTTGATGACAGGGATTGGATTTGGTTTACAAATGGGTACATCGAATGATGTTTGGCTTAACCCCTGTTTTATGGGGGGTAGTTGGTTAGAAAGTTTTGGTAGGTGGGAGGGGGAACAGCCTGGTCAGGCTGGTTGGCAGAGAAGAGGGACAGACTTTCCCTCTTCTGTTCCCCCTCTGGTTTTTGTAGTTTTATTTCAAGGATTTGGGGAAAGGAAATGAGCAACTGGAGGAAGTTTGCTGAATAGTTAAGCAAGCAGAGGTAAGGATGCTGCTTATTTGGTTGGAAGGTAATTCAATGAATGGTTTATGAAGTGAGATGCGACACTGCTTCATAAGTCAAGGATGGGTAATTCAATAAATGGGATGTGAAGTGAGTCTTGGACGATGCTTCATAAGTAAAGTAAGCAAGCAAAGGTATGGATGCTGCTTACTGGGGCATGATACGCTGTCCTGATTAACAATACAAGGATGATTATGCTGTGTTTAGAATCAACTATACTATGTCCAGTTATAATTAATAAAATTTGGTAATCAAAGCTATGTTATGAAAGTTTTAAGAAAGGTCGTCAAATGTCATTCGGTGTGATGTGTTTATTGAAGGGGACCGGGACAAATGAGGTTTGGTAACAAACCAAGTTGTCCTGGGACATCTTCAAGAGAGGTTAGGCTGATATATTAATGGAAGTTAAGTGGGCTAGGGAGGTGAAAGGGTTAAATGGAGGGATGGATGATTGGGAGGAAATGAGATAAGGGTGGGGAGGGGCTTAATGGGGTTTAGACAAGTGTAGCTGGGTAAGTAATCACATTTTGGCATCAACTTGCTACCCTCCCACCCTCCCTTTTTTATTGGTGGTTTGGTGGGGATTGTGGTTATTTTATTAGTCAGGGTAGGCAGAGAAGAGGGACACACTTGCCCTCTTCTTTTTCCCCTCTGGTGTCTTGAGGTTTATTTCAAGGATTTGAGGATAGGAAAGGAGCAGCTGGAGGAAGTTTGCTGAATAGGTAAGCAAGCGGAGGTAAGGATGCTCCATATTTGGTTGGAAGATAATTCATTAAATGGTTTGAAGTGAGATGGGACGCTGCTTCATAAGTAAAGTAAGCGAGCAAAGGTATGGATGCTGCTTACTGGGGCAGGATGAGCAGGTACACTATCCTGATTAACATTACAAGGATGTTTATGCTGTGTTTAGAATCAACTATACTATGTCCAGTTGTAATTAATAAAATTTGGTATTCAAAGCTATGTTATGGAAGTTTTAAGAAAGGTCATCAAATGTCATTTGGTGTGATGTGTTTATTGAAGAGGACCGAGACAATGGGTCTTTTAATTCAATTAGTAATTTTATTTGATTGGTTAGTGAGAGGAAATGTATAAAATGAGGTATAGTTTGTGTTTCCAGTGTTTGCATCTGATGAAGTATTTGACGAAAATGCAATTTTGTTTGAAGTGTTTATGTGTACATAGAAGTGTTGATTTTTATGTTTAATAAAGGCTTCTTGGAACAGTCTTGGCTTGGCTTGGTTGTTGCTTGGATTAGTAGTACTTTTTGACCAAGTTTCCACTTTTGTGAATTGGTTATAGCAGACTATCTCCACCTATTACTCCCTTTCAACCAATCATATCTCACACAGCTCACTTATGCATCACCCATATAGAGCCAACCATTCTTCACTTTAAGGTAGTGGCCTCAACTTCCTTTCTCATCCCTCATTCCTCCATATTAAGCATCAGCAGTTCCCTAACTACTGTCTTTTATCACTCCTGTGTGACAGCTCCAAATACATGCTATGTTCATTTCTGTCTTTCGTACGCATTTTTCATTTCTATACTATTTTAACAGAACTATTTCTGCTATAGTCTCACCTAACTCCTATGCTGTATTCATGGGTTCATAGGTTCATAGATTAGTACTAAGCTAACTGCCCTTGCGAGCCATTTTAAGCCTAACCAATTATCCCTTGTGAGACTCGAACCCTGCACCTTGTGTTTGTAAGGCAAACACCTTAACCATTAGGCAACCCTCCCAACCCATGTGTCCCCACCAACCCAAATACCTCTAATGCATGTATATTCTCAAATAACTCCACTGTAACTGACCTCATCTTTAACAGACAGCCTAAAACCCACATTAGCTTATCACAGATACTCTCACTGATAACTCCACTGACCTCTCACCACAGTGCCATGCCTTAACCTTTCTCTCTAGCTCATCTACTTCTACAATTAGCATACCTTATGTCCTGTCAATATTGAGTTCACAATTGTCACATCATTTTCCACAGCACTGTGGCTAATTTACCTATATACACAAACTATCATAATATAAAACCCCTTCGTGTTATGCCTCCACTATACATTATCTTGTTCAGATATAAACTATTTACTGTAAATTCTCCTACACCAAAATACACAATTAAACTGAAATACCCACCCTTCCACCTCCTTTCCCTTACCACAACAACTCTATAGTGATATTCATCCCAACCCCAGCTCATTATTCTCATACAAATTGCCCCAAAACAACTTCTCCAAACCATACTATACCCCCGGCAACAATTAAAGCATCAGGCTTTTGTCTCTACAACATAAATCTCAATATACAAAATAAAACTGAATAACTTATTTTCATGTTTGGATGGCACATGTCTCTCCAGATAAGAAAAACTTGGCTTAAACCCATAATTAAAGATAATGTAATCATCCCTTCTGGGTACAATATTCTCAGACTTGAAAGAATAAAACAAAAAAGCTGGGAGAGTTTCAGTAGTGAATAAACAATCTCTCATCATCACTTCTATTGAGATACTCACAACCTGTTAACAAACATAAAAGCCTCTCCCTGACTGACACTATAATCCCCCAGTTCACAACAGCAACATAACAGCAGAATTCTTGTTCTGGACTGCCAACAACATTCTACAAGTAGCAATATGCTTGGTGGCCTGAACATAGACTGGTAGACAATAAATAGTGACTCCCCAGGTAGCTCTATCACCCTATTTGAATTTATTCAACTCATGTCTACCTCTCTTAGATACAATAAAACCAGCAAGAGACAATCTACCCTAGACTGGATTCTCAACAGCGCCCCTCACAAAATCCTTTCATCTCGCTTATTCCCAGATACCTTATCACCTCTCCACACTTGCCATTAAACTAACTAACAGTCCACTCCTAAACTGTATTGCTCCAATCAAGTATGCCATCTTCCTTCTTCCAATGTGGACATATTAATCCCAACCCTAAAATCAGTCACCTGGAACCCATTACTTACCCTTCATCTAAATGAAGCAGTAGAAATATTCAATAATATGTGTCTCATATACTGACTGACCTGTTCCCTCTCAAATCTGAAAGGATCAGGTCAAACCCAACTCCGTGGCTAACAAGGAAACCAAACAGCTAATGACTCAAAGGAATAAAACAATAAAATTCTGGAAAATAACCAAAACTGACCACCAAGCTGCAAAAATATAAACAGCACAAAACAAGTTATCAAATGTGACAAGAAAACCTATTACACCAACCTACAAATCAAGAACCAAACCAGTCACAAACTCTCCTGGTCCTCAATTTTCATGTCCCATAGTAAAGCAGTACCCCTGGTATCAGCACAGTATATCATTAACCGTCAAATTCTTCATTATCATTTTCTTAATGAATGATCAGTTTGAAAGGCATTGAGCCTACCAGGACATTTTTAAACTCAGTCCAGGCATACAAGAAATTTCCACTCAGCTCAAACGTAACCCATAGCAGTCATGGTGTAATGTTATCATTGCCATACAGAATTTACAATTTAAGCAATTACAATTGCACATACAATAGCCACAGATTATGTTCAGTTGGTGACTGCTATGGTATAGTATACATTTTCTGAAATTCATTGTTTTGTATTAAGTTCAGTTCTAGTACTCTGTGTTAAGATCCTTGCACTTGTCACCTATAGGCCTCTAATGTATAGCATGCAGGAATGCAGGAAAACCTACACAGTCTTATTATCTGTACATCTTATTTTACATTACACTGCCACTTTAAACAACATGTATCAATTGGTTTTCTGTACCAAATTAGGCTGTGTTAATGGAGGTGTGTGTGTGTGTGTGTGTGTGTGTGTGTGTGTGTGTGTGTGTGTGTGTGTGTGTGTGTGTGTGTGTGTCTGTGTGTGTATGTATGTTGGGGAATGCAGGCTAACCATATCTGTGCAGCTGTGTTACTGTGTCACAGCCATGTTTTGGGGGAAGTACACTACAAAAGTGCTTTTATTCCTTTACAACAAGGGATCAGCTTGAGAAGGTATTCCATCTGTTGTGGCTCTGGATTAACTCTGTTTGTATTGTAAAAATAATTCTAACACAGGAGATATGTTAGCACATGACATGGATTTGGAACGGAACATATACTACATGTACCACACTTCTGTATCACACTCATTGGACTTATTAAGACCCTTAAATGCAGAAGTTACCACAACATAATGAAACCATAAGCGGTGTGTCTGTGCACTAATATACCATGCAAGGGATGTTGTACTACATTACTAACAGCACACTTTAAATTTGTACCTGCCTTATTCAAAATAAAGAGATTTAGAATTCAATATGTGAAGACATAAAATGCAAAAGACAGGTACTATATGGTGGTGTTGCATATGTATATGTAGCTGAGGCATGGGTGTGTGTGACATGGGTAGGCCATATGAGCTACATGCAATCTACATTACATTCACAACTGCCAGCTCAAACAGTACTTTATAAGCTGCATGATTCAGTGTTACAGAATGGAAGCCTTCTCACAACTGTTATGATGTAAAGGATGGAGTATCAGTCAAAACTGGGTGAAAGAAAGAGATACACATGATCTGACTTTAGACAATGGCAAACCAAACTTCTTAACACCAATTGGAAAATGAATGTTCTCCAACAGGTCATTAATGTCCATGTAAATATGAGTAAAAAAAAGTTCTACCACTTCAGGGCTGCATATTAAGCTACTGTGAAGCACATAGAGAAAGAAAGCAAAGAAAAATAATTTTCCACTCACTAAATGTGGCTTTGCTTTAAGCAAACATTAAAAATAAAAAAGTTAATTAAAAAAGATAAAAAAATGGTAGACATACAAAAACAAATTGCTGAAATAAAACTAAAACTTACAGCACATGACAAATCTGCATTAGCTGACATATGTAAACTAAACAAGGAATATCAGGATATCATGCAGCATAAAATAAGAATAGATCTGGAAAAAAATCAGGTTACAATCCTACTCAATTAAACCCAAGAGTATGCATTGGATTACAATTAGATCTAAACATTTAAATGAAAATAGTCATATAAGAGAAATAATATGTACGATAAATAATAAGACAATTAAAGCTACAGATCTAAAAACATATCTTATTATGCTCTAAAACCATTACGAGAATATTGATAATAACTCATCTACAAGTAATAACAAAGGTATAGACAACATTCTTACCAGTAATATTCAAAAGAAATTGTCCAAATAGAATATTAATAACATAGATAAACTATTTTCCTTTTAAAGAATTAAAGAACAAATAAAAAAATCTTAAGACAAAAAAGGCACCAGGGCTAGATGGTTTAATTCCAGAATTTTACAAGCTTTTACCCGATACCATCTTGTTAATCTTAATGCATTCCAAGAAGTTAAAACTACAGCAAACATCCCTCCCTCATGGAAATATTCTATCATCTCTCCCATCTTAAAACCAGATAAATAGCCCATCCTTTGTACTTCATACAGGCCAATTTCTTTCTTAACATTGATTACAAGTTATTTATGTCTATCTTAGCAGACGGATTAAACCATATTATTCCAATATTAATTCATGAAAACCAAACCTGGTTTATCAAAAACAGGAATGTACAAGACAATGTGATTAGATTACTTTCCTTTAATAGACTTAGCAAACAAGAAAAATAAGCTTTCTATTTTAAGCCTTGATATAGATAAAGCTTTTGACTCCCTAAGTTGGCCATATTTGTTTAAAGCACTGCAAAAATATAATTTCTCCCTAAGCTTTATAGGATTAATTAAAAAAACTGCCCCCTGGATTCATGAAGCTCGGCGCAAGGCCGGTGTAAGGCCTGCGCCGGCCGTGCGGCATATAAATGGTGTAGTAGCGCCATATGCATATTAATAAAGGTGCGCCACTACCACATCCACGTGCATAGGACTCGTGCGCGAGTGCATGGGGCTTTACTAAGCTGCGCCCGGAGGCGTGTCAATGCCGGCTGGCGATGAGCAACCTAAACTGCTGAATATTATAGCCTGCCTGCAATAGTAATCGCACCTATCAGTGTCCGTGGATAATGAAACGTATGCAAAGCATGCAAGACACTTCCCGGCCACACAAAATGGAGAACAAAACAGTAATGCACGCAACATAATATGAGTTTCCATCAATGGAACAAATTACATTTAAAATCGTGTGTCCGTAATGTACTGCACTGTCAGAAGTTATACCCAGTGGAAGTGAAGCGCATCATGTCAGCGCGCTGCCAATACACACGTCTAGCCCCATGGGTATGGTCACCAGCAGTCCCACAGTGGTAGTGATAGTACACAGCAGGGCAGTTGTGGCTATATAACAACCATAAAGAAACCTGACAGTCCATATTGTATACCAAACACACACAAACATATGTATATTAAAA